>NC_089322.1:6381691-6681691 GCF_036669915.1 Pocillopora verrucosa | reverse complement strand
AATTCATTTGGTAAATTAAATAGCTTCTGCAATCGACCTACACGAAACAACGGTGGGTGTTTTCCTAGATATTTCCGAAGCATTTGACACTCTCAACCATCAAATCTTGTTTGCCAAATTGGAGCACTATGGTATTCGTGACGTAGCTCGGCAGTGGTTTAAAAGCTACTTTTCTTGCCGCCAGCAATTTGTCCAATTCAATCAAGCTTGCTCTGCAATGCGAACCATTAAGTGTGGTGTCCCTCAAAGTTCGATTTAAGGCCCTCTGTTTTTAATTCTATACATAAATGACCTCCCTAATACCTCTGAATTAACAGACTCACTGCTTTTCGCTGATGACACCAGTATCTTTTATTCCCACTCAAACCCAAATTGCTCAGAATCTGTACTTAATGATGAACTCCAAAACATTGATGTTTGGCTAAAATGCAATGAGCTCTAAGTTAATATAAAGAAAACTAAATACGTAATTTTTAAACCCAGACAGAAGAAGTTTAACTCCAGCATTTTTCTCTCCTTTGGAGGTAAACCCCTACAACAAGCTAACGTATCTCAATTTCATGGGGTCTATATTGATGATCATCTCACCTGGAAACACCATATCAGCTATGTATGTAAGCAAATCGCTAAATCAATAGGTATTATATTTAGGTCTCACTTTTTCACATCCTCTACAACCAAACTCACATTGTATTACACCTTAATTTATCCTTATATCGTTATTTTTACTGCGTCTGGTCGTCCACATACGTATCTAACTTAAATAGAATTTATTAGTTGCGAAAGCGAGCTGTGCGGGTTATCACCAACTCTGACTATCGAGCCCATTCCGCTCCTTTATTCTCTAAACTAGAATTTTAGATATTTTCCAAGTCAATACGTTGAAATCGCCAAATTCATGTTTTATTATAGAAATAAGTTATTTCCCCCATTGCTTCCGTCAATCTTTTGTAACGAATAGCCAAATTCACAACTATGGTACCAGAGCAGCCAGTAATTATCGAACGCATTTGTGCTGTACAAATCTCAACCAATTTACAATGCTCTACCAAGTTCCTAAAATTTGGACACTCTCTTCCTGTTTCAGTCACTCGTTTCTCAAACCTTCTTAGTTAAGGAGACGAAAAAGCAAGAGTTTTTTACTTAAATAATCACTGAGTTGGCCTAGCCGCACATTAGCAAGCACTTTTTCTTTACTTTATTTATTAATGTAGGTGAGGTGGCTCTCCCATAAGCCCGTTGGCTTCCTGGTTCTCCTCGCCTTCAAGCTATAATCGCTATAAAAAAACTTTTGTATTGTTTAAATAAGGCAAACAAAAGATGAGGATGATGATGAGGATGAAACTTTTAGCGGCCTGTAAAAAAAAAGGAAAAAAATCTCGATTTTATTTCGCACACAACTTGACGTTAACTGAAAGTAGAAGCCTGGCCAATGCATTTTTCAAAAACAACTCTATAATACAACCTGAAAACTTCATTCCCATTTTGTTTTCTGAACGCTTAAGACTAGCTTATGTGCCTTCCTCACTACAAAATTCTACAAAATTTAATCTGCATTGATCCGTGGAGGGTGATTATTATTTTCTCACTGAAGATTACGGTAAAAATTTTGAGAATCAACTCAGTTAAAATTTAACTGATTAGTCGCAAAGATCAAATCTTCTAATATCAAATTTTCTTTCATTTTCTTGTATGATCTTTCGTGTCTGGTAATTATCTAAGAGTCGCTACACATCGCAACCGTTAAGCTGTTTTCAAAGCAGCTTCTTTTTGGGAACGCCATTTGTTGTAAATCAAACGAAGAGCCAAGTGTTTGCAAATTTTTCTCCTAGGTACTCATTACGGTAAAGGCCTCCAAACAAGACTGCTATCCAATACCGCAATCTGTCTGCGCAGATTTTTGCCAACTGTTAAATTGATGGCCCCGATGTGATTTGTACATTGCAAGTAGAAACCTTTGATCGGCGTACCAAAAAAAATGATTATGGATACAGAAGGGAATTATAACTCAAAAGAATTAATTGGACTGCAACTCTCCGATTTTGAAATTTCACACGCCATTATGGTTCTGAAAATTGCAACCAAATTTCATTTTTTTTTTTCTGAACACTGGAAATAGTTTGAAATCTTTTTCCTCGCTCAAATTGATTTCACAAACTTTTATCTGTATGGCTCAGTGGAAGATGTGCATTAACTTTCTCACTGAATGCTGCTGTAAAATTTTGAATTTTAAATGATATCCGCCAATATCAAGTTTTCCCCTTCATGAGATTTCAGGAAACCTCATAGGTGAAGGATTCAAAATTTTAAAATATCATTAGATGTCCTTTCATCTTTCACTTACTCTACTTAAAGACAAACAACAACTTATGATATAAACTGAGAACACTACGAACGCCCTGATTGGTCCACTTATAATTTATTGCATCGTTAAACCCACAGTATATTTCATACAAGCAATATATCTCACTTTTTTATCGGTTAACCCGCGTTTATAAACTTTCCTTTTGTTCTAAACATGTAGATCACAACGTCTATTTCTTTTGTCTACTGTTTTTATACAAGCGACCTAACTACAGTAAAAATTTTTGTGCGTGCGCTTTGCATTGTAACGTTACGTAACGTAGCAAGTATTTAAGGCGTTGTTCATGCGAAGTTTGGGGGGGTTTTTTAGTTTTACTCAGTATGGGTCCGCTTGCGATTAAATTTCAATATTATGTTTTCATGCAATCATATCTCTACGTATTGCACTACGTGCCGCCGCTTCGCCGCTCTGCACTATATCAGCAGTATGTCTTCAGCATCGGCAACAAATGTCACTTTGGTATTTTGTAGGCTTCACTGTTTTTCTTTTTCATTTTCCACAGTGTAATTCTAGTTTTAGCGTATTTAGTTTAATTCAAATTGTAATAGGTTTCACTCGTTTGTTTTGTTTACGGCCATCACATCCTTTCCAGGAAACCTCTTAATAATTTTTGCCCTTCAAAAGGTTACATTTCGATTCCTCCGCCATCAAAACTTCTGTTCATACTGCCTAGCATTGACGGATCTTTGCGTCGGAATCATATTGCAGCCTTTGACTATTGCCCTATATGGGTTGTCTCCGCACTACTATAGTCTCTGTTCATATCTGGAATATGTTTCTCCCGTGTGGCCTTATTCTCTCTGCGGCGTATCTTTTTTCACGTCAACTGCAGTAATTGTGGAAAGATTTGTTCGCGCTGGTGCTTGGGTTAAGATATAGACATAACCATCACTAGGAACGGGTCTGGGCTTTGTAATTTTTTCTTGGCTGACAGCTTAGTAACGCAGTATTTTTTACCTATATGGCTATACATTCTTTTATTTACCGCCAGTTCAATAATGTTGTTTGTGCACATCCACTTCTACGTTCTGTTATGTGAAATCTATCGAATATTTCGCCATCACCAGTTTCAAGTCGCAAAAATTATTTACCTCTCGCGGCCAAATAGGAATTCAATACCATCCATATTGTACGATACAAGAACAAACAGTTTTTTCCAGTGCACATTTAGATATCACGTGTGTTGTTAGTTTGTTATCTGCCATTTGTTATAATGATATTCGTACGAGTACATAACTTAGGCGCCAATTTTTGCTCTATTTTTTTTTGAACTCGGTTCAGTTGACTCATCACGGAATCCATTGCTGTACTGCTGGAAAATGATAGACGTAAGGCAGCAGTGAAAGATGTGGTTAAAGCGTTTCTTCTGCTTCCAACTATCATTGTTTCAGAGATCTTTGGCTTGGGGGGGCCGGAATCGATGATCACAAAGTCATTTTCAGGTCCTCTTCAGAGTAGGAAGCTTTTTTTTAAAAATCCGGAGAAATGGGGATTTTATCAACATTAAATAACAAGGATAGCTTCTCTCGCTGAAGATCCGTAGGTCCGATCCGTAGCTATTTGTCGTCATTATAATATGACAATGCAAACGGATTGTCATCCTTATTACCATCATCATCATCACTGATTATCATCATGCTTATCATCATCATTACCATCATCATTGTCGTTATCACATTAATGATCATAACTTATCCCTTTACCGTTATGCTAACGATGATCCATAAATTATCTATATTTCTTAACATATTTGTAATGTCAAACTTGTAGTCTCACTGATAGTATTAGATATTTTCACGATAAATAATTAGTGCATTGTTTTCACTAAGGCCTAGGTTTGCGGCCGATATAACGCGCTTTATGATTGGCTAAGAGCGATATTAAAGCGGGAGCTTTAACTTACACAAACTGAGACTAAAGGCCCCATCACGAATCATACACAGAGTAATAACGCAAAAGGTTTCGAAAGACTGACGTTTTATTATTTTTAAATGAAGAATACGTTTTTCAACTCTATCCTTGACGAATTAAAAAGTGACGTTTACATAGTATAGCTTCAGATTCCTGCTTTAATCATGAAATGGACACCTTCGATAGAAAAAACCAGAGAATTTATTATACTTACTCACAATTGATATCAAGATATAACAAGTTATTACATCAGAGGTAAGGTCGTAAACAAATTAATGTGTAGATTGAAGAAAACCAACTCTAAATTTTTTCCTATTTTGGAAAAAGGTTTTCAAATCATATTTTAATGAAAAAAAAAAGACAATAATAAAAAAGACACTAGCATCAAATGTCCGATCTCTTCTCTTTTCCTTTGTGCATCGCTTTCCTTTTTTGCGCTACTTCTTATATTGCGCCAATTGATTTTAGGAGCAAGTGGCCGACGCAGTTTACATACCATGCCTAGTTTCCACCTAAGCTAGAAATATCATACCCACTCTTAATTGGGGCTTTAGCCAGCTTGAGTTCCACCGAGTAAACTGACTACCCTGTTTTAAAAAAACCCTCCGCCATTCTGTTACTCACGTTCTCACCTTCCAAAACCAGATCTTGTTGCAGTCTTTATAAAATAATTTGCTAAAAATGGCTGGAGTTTTCACTACTACTGTGTATCGTACAGTTCTTTTATTTTCAAGCCTTTAGAATATTACGCTGATGCATTCTTTTCTTTTTTTGGAACAAAAGTGGTAGGAAAAAGCAACCAAAGTTTTTTTTAAGAAATGTTAGCTTCCGCTTAAATTTTCTATCGCTCCATACTGAGAAAACAAACGTGTCTTAAAATCACATGTTACTTTGAGTGTCTCCAAAATACTTCACTAAGAAATAGGTATGCATATTCTCAAATGACACCAATTAGTGTCTCTAAGGATAGCATCTCTTCTTATCAAGGCGATATGTTCTAGAACACTATTCTTTTCCGGATCTTTCATGCCTCGGAGTAAGTGAATTCAGGTCTTTCGTGATCGTTTTGATGTACGTCACTTAAAGCAAAGTAGTCCGTATTGTTCTCTAACGGCAAATCATTGCTGGTACGTAGTCTAGAAACATCGATCTCCTTATAGACAGGATCATCGACTTGGGGGTCATCTCTGGCAAATTCGAATACGGGATTGCCATACCCCATATCTATACCCCGGTCAGAGGCTGTCCTGCGCACGGCACTGTGAGACAAAACAAAATAAACATGGTTAAAAGTTGTCTTCGGGTACCAACAGTAAGTAACTAATCATATCAAATATTTTTTTTCAATGGATGTTGTTCAATTTCTATTGCGATCGCTGTAATTACTTTTATTTTACGATTTAAAGATAGGATAGAGGAAGGAAAGCTTAGTGTCGACTCACTTAATAGCAACGGCGGACTCCGAGGGAGAGTCAGATGGGTACAGACCCGCCCCACCCACCCCTCCTCAGTTAAAGCAGCGGTCCCTTCAGCGGTTTGGTTATTTCAGTGGAGGGGGAGGGGGAGAAGGGGGTTGGTTGAGAAGTAGCTAGTGGCAAAAAAGGTATGTCATCTGAAGTCGAGTACGGACCCAACCTGTTAAACATTTGCGGATCGAACCCAGAACAATAAGGAGAAGCCAAGGTTACCGGGACACGAACCAGGCGAAGAAAAGACTCAAGCAAATGGCGGAAATCGAGTCTCCCCCTCCCCCTCCACTGAAATAACCAAACCGCTGAAGGGACCGCTGCTTTAACTGGGGAGGGGTGGGTGGGGCGGGTCTGTACCCATCTGACTCTCCCTCGGAGCCGAGCAACATTTATGTGAAAGTTACAAGGCGAGATCGCTATCTCTACTTTCAGAAAAATATATAGTGCAGGTTTGATATTAAAAACTGTGCGGTGAACTCCACTCAGAAGAGCTTTGTGGTTTTATATGTAACAATAAGTAAGGGAGGTTAATTTGTTAAAGAAACCATTTGATGTGTGATTGCGAAATATATCTATATTCCTTTCTACCTCTTAATCTTCTTCCTCTAATTTTATTAAATGTTATTTTCTTTTGATAATTCATTTTTGTTACACTGTATCAGGATAAGAAAGGCTAACTTCATAACTTGTTTAGGGCTTTCTGTGCACTATGGGCTAAATAAATCCCCCTTTAAGAAGATAACCCACCAAGGTCTCGTATTGGAGAATATTTGTCTGATACCTAATGCTTGTCAAGGTAACCAGACTGTAACTATTCGGACATAACAAAAACAAACTTACCGACGATGTTTCTTTACGTAGAAGATGGCGATAATAATCAGGGAAATAATAAACAGTACAGATCCTGCTGCAATACTTGAATAAAGAGTTACTGGCTTTAAGCCGCCTTGTTGTTCATCACTGGATATACTTGGAATTTCTAGGGGAAAAAAATGAAGATCGCATAGAATCAGACTACGGAGCTTCTGGTGAAATGAAAGAGCGCGCAAACCTTTCAGACTTAGTGACATGTTAGAGTTGTCGGAAGGGACTGGTACCTCCCACGTCACTATTGCGTACGATTGACCAATTATAAAGATATATGTTCTTCTGTTTGGTACCCTTGCAAATCGTCTTTGTTGTATCCGCACTCCACGATCCACTTTCGAGGCAGGATACGCTACTTTCGCCTACCAGTCGGTAACCAGGGTATCGTTGCACGATAAAAAGCACTGGGTTTTATAATAAACACCAAAAACTGATCTGCACGAATTTGGAAAAACAGTTCCATGAGATGGAGGCTCAATGGCTTGGCACCTCACAACTTAAGATAAAAGAAATCATGTGATTAAGTTCCTGATTTTTAAGCAGCTATCAGGAATCCTCAATTTAAATCATGTCTTTGAAACCTCTCCTATTTACCTTTACAAATCTAAATATTTTCAGGATGCTTGAAAAGATAATGTTTGTTAGTCATGGGTTGTCACTAAACTGTGAAATGGCTAAGACTGTTTGAGTTGTGTAACCAATTCCTGCACTGGAAAAAAAAAACTAAAGACAAAAGACTGGAGACTAAACGCAAGCTGACTCGCAAAGTAACATATACTTACTATTACATGTAGAGGTGTTTCCTGACCAGGAGCCGTCCTCTTTGCAAGCGCGCACTCGAGACCCGATTAACTGATATCCCCTGTCACAAGTAAAATTAGCTTGGGAACCAAATGAAAAGCCACAGGAAAGGCCCAAACTTCCATGTGATGGTGGCTGAAGTGTAATGCAGGATTTCCCTGTGAAAATAAAGCCTCATTATGTTGAATTGACGCAATTTCAAGTGTTATAATACACTTGTATTCAGTATTATTATATTTTCAAGAGAGAAACTATGTATCTACCTGGAAACAATTTTGCTTGCGATAGCTTACAAGATAAGTATAACAAAACATACATAGACATTTATAGAAGAGTATACGAGCAATATACAAACACTTATCAAAAGCGATAGAAAACAAGCAACGTTTTTCAAAGGCATAGTCAATGTCACATATTTCGATGACATACTCGCAACTTTCACCACGAAGGTGCAGTTAGCTCTGTTTCCGTCGGCGTCTGAAGCTGAATATATTATAAAATAGACTCCAATGCTCAACTGAGATAACGGTCGAATGGAAGGGTGGTTAACAATCACGTGACCAGAATTATCATCAGCAGTTGGTTCATTCCATCCAACAAAAGCACTGGATGAGCATTCAGGAGTATAGACCACCATGTTCTCTGGACAAGTATTATTGAAAGAAGGAGGAGTTGTGTCTGCAAAAAGAAAAAATTGTTTAATTGGAATACATATATATGTATTGATATCGAAAATGACCTTTTTAGTTTGGAATAAGATACCGCAAATTAGCTCGGACTGTTTTCCCCTTGTTTCATCCTTCGTTTTTATTTACATGTTTATCAGTCGTGCTTATTTTTCGATTTTATGAATGGAAAGACGAGATGATATCTTTACAGTCGACAACCAGAAATTATTTTGTCGGGACTCCCATAACCACTTTCACAGCCAAATACACAATTTGAACCATACGTGTTGCCGCATGAAGAGGTCAGTAGTGCCTCTTTCCGTGGGATGATCAAAGTTAGACATTTTATGACTGTTTAAATAAGACGAAACTTAAAACAAATAGATGTCACTTTCAAAATAACACAAATGGTCATTTTGCAAAAGATGGATAATCTTTGTATTGATTTTTGTAATCCTCAGCAGGACTTTGAATAATGAATGAATATGAGGAACAGGAATACGCTAATGTCAAGGAAACAAAACAACTGTCATATACAGAAGAACTTTACTCGCAAGACAAAAGTATGAGTTTTACTTCCTCAAAGTAGTATAATGATGAAATCTTAACTCTAGAACTGCGAAAGAAGCAATGTAGAATGAATGCGAGTGTTTCGGAAGATCTTTTTTCGTCGCACTCATAACTAGTTAGAGAATGAGTGATGGGAGAACTAAGAAACGAAACGCAGACATGGATTTTTTTGACGCAATAAGAATACTACACTTAAAATAGAGAAATTGCAGCTGGTAACAAGGAGAGACATGTCTGGTTCCTTTCAAGATGCACCCCCATCCCCATAACCCCTCTCCTAAAATCATTATGGAAGAAGGAAATAGTAATTGAGATCAGTTACCGTTACACTGAGTTAGAGTTCCTGTCCAAGTTCCATTACTGTTACATGTTCTTGTTGTTGATCCCGTCAAAATGTACCCTTTGTTACAGGAAAACTCACAGGTTTGTTCCGGCAAATTAGAGCAGGGCTCTAGACTTCCATGTGGCGGGGCATACAGCTGTTGACAATGCCTCTCTATGAAAAAAAAGGCAAACCATAATTATTCTTTTTTTCTGAACTGGCAACTGGTTTCGTTCTTGAACGCGCCTTCGTCGAGATTGAAAATACACAGAATATCGGGAGAGCTCAAAAGATGCGTAAGAACCGAAAAAACCGAAGAAAAGAACACCTCCTACTGTCGTCAGTGTTCCTAGAACGTAGCAAGTGTTTCATTAAAAGATGAAGGCCTAATCAGTGCATGAATCAGACATTTAACATAATTTTTTACATTTGTATCGATTCAAATGTTGTATGATAATATCTAAAAAAATTACCTCTACTACCATTCAGTGTGCTCCCTAAAAATTAATCGACTGAATGGATGTAATCAACAATTAACTTCCTAACGATTTCAAAACATTTAAAACCATGCAATGAAAATTAACGTACAGTCAATGTCTCTAGCTCCTTACCTCCTTCACAAATGAAGGCATTACCAGGCTTCAGCTGAACTCCCTCTGGACAAAAACATTGATGTCCACTCGGATTTGGAAGACAAAGATGACTACAGCCTCCATTGAGTTGAGAGCAGCTTGTTGATCCTAGCAAAATGCATAAAGTTTTAACTGTGATCAAAGTTTTGTGCAGTCAATGTCACTTTAACTAGCAGACAGTTATGACGTGTTCGAAGAAAAAAGGGAATTCGATTCCATCTCCAAACCTTATCTGCTCAAGTATATGAATGTTATGTATACTCAGTCAAATATTTCAATACCGTTTGAATAGCTATTAGTAATTAAATTGACACGAGAATCATTTTCATGGCAAAAGGTCATGACAACACCGAGCCAACATCGAAATCATTTTGTTACAATATTGAAATATTCTACCAAGTCTAAAGTAAACCTGTCATCAAGCCAACCTGGTCATCTTGGTAAAGGTTGCAGAAATAGAGTTAGCCACTCCTGAGTGTGCACCCACCTGCTATTGTTTTTTTCTGATCGTAAACATGCACTTCCATCGGCCTTCCCATTCCATAGACCAACACGTCTCTTTGAGAAGATGTCAAATTGTACTTATGAATACTCTGACTCTTCCAGTCAGACCAGTAGAGAGTGTCACCAGACAGGGAAAGTCCAAAGGGATGATGGTTGTACGAAGACAAATCTAGAACAAGTTCTCGGTTATTTCCTTGAAAGTTTACCCTTTCTATCTTATCGAGTTGTACATCGCACCAATACAGCAGCTTATTCTGCGAATCTAGAGCAAGTGCATTAACCCAGACAAGTCCAGAGCTTACAATAACTGTCCTGGCAGACCCATCCATGTTAGCTTGCTCAATCTTTGGTGATGATCCCCAATCACTCCAGTACATTTGTCTAAAATAAATGTTTCACAGTGCTTTTATCACCATTTACCATTTATAGATGAAAAACTTTACTTAGTCATCATTAAATCCAATCTCCAACTTTGGGGTCTTCAGGCAAATAAGTTAAAAAAAAAACTCTCTCAAAGCTAATTCACGATGAATGAAAGTTTTCCAACTGCTACAGGAAACAGCAACATCTTCAATGATAACCTTCATAGCTTTAGTATTGCTTGTAATAGAGGGATATCTATCCTTAATTATTATCTGTTCCTCGAAGGAAAACAGCTTTCTTCAAGATTCTCTCTGGAAGACTTTCTGTTTCTCGATACAAACAACGTCCAAGGACGATTATCGCACCAGTTGGAGGCTATTCCACTAAAATTGGTGTGTTTAGAAAAGCACAATTACAATTACTTTTCTAATAGCTGGAAACTTTCCAGTTCTTAAGAACTATTTTTCTGCTGTGTATCATTCATTTGGGAAATATCAAGAAAAGTGTACCGCAAATTGAATTAGAAGGACAAAAGCTTTGATTACCTCTCCGGTATATCTAGAATTATAGCTCTTGGATTTTCAATCCCTGTTGTGATAAGGCTTTTCCGAAATGATCCGTCTAGTCGTGCTACCTCAAGTTTGCTAGTTCCAGTATCAGTCCAGTAGAGAATTCTTCCAATGTAATCTACTGCAAGGCCATCCGGCATTACCACGTCAGTGTACGCTATGACCTCAACTGACGATCCGTTTGGAAATGCTCTCGCCAACAGTTTCAGGGTCACATCTGTCCAATAGATTTTACCCTCAACTGGGTCGTAGTCAACAGCCACGGGTGTGGAGACATTTATGTTGATTTGAAGCAGATAGCAAGGTGTGTTCGCCACTGCTAAAGGAACCTTGTAAATTTCACCACGATTCGCTTCGGCGAAGAGCAAAAAAAGTTCATCGCTTGTCTTTTGGAACAAATCTTTAAGGCAAAAAATAAACAACAACGGCAAAATAAATAAATAAATAAATAAAACCCAACAATATTTTTCAGATGATTGACCTCGCTCTAGACCTAATTTTTGTGAATAAAGTTTACTTATGAAACCCAGAAACGATATGTGGGAAATCCATAGTACGGTGTACACACTGACCATAAACTACAACTTGTTGCTCTTATTTCTACTTTTTCGAAATTAGTAAAGCTGATCTCTTCTTCTCCACGGAAGTGTAAGAAGAGTTCTTGATATGCACGATCAATGATAAAAAATCCTCCCCCCCCCCGCCTTCGTAATGCTTGAAACATCGAATAAGTAGCCTCACCATAGTCGCAATTTTTTCCGTCCTCTTTAAGAACGATTCCCGTCGGACATGCGCACTGGTATCCTCTTGGCTTTAAAAGACACAAATCACTGCACATGCCATTGTTTTGCGAGCAGGAATGTGACCCTTGAAACAGAAAGTAAATAGTAATAATAAATAATAAAACATCATCAAAATTGAGATCAGTGGTTACTTCTGAGAGTCATTTCCAAGCCTCTTGAGCAACTCCAATCATTTATTACCATCTTTGATAAGAAACACCATCAGCTAAAGAATTATTAAACCTTTCACCACAAAGTTTATCTTTTTAAACAATATCAGGAATGATTATCTTTAAAACTACAAATATCACGATTACTTCAAATTACACACTTGAGACAAAATGTAACGGTCCAATGATGTAGCTGACTTTTGTAAGACTTTTTTTATACATGTCCGGCCGTAAGTGATTGCCCTTATGAATATTTGCTAACTCAGAGAAGATGAGAAAGAGGCAGTACTTTTACCTGAGAATATCAAGGAAGGATCAAACACATGAATGTCCATCGGCTTCTGTAGATCAGGAATCACCACGTTCATCTGACCACTAGTTGCATTATAACTTGTAACACTCTGGCTATTCCAATCTGTCCAATAAATAATGTCCTGATAAATTGTTAATCCATAAGGATGAATTCCAGCTGTAGATGGTAAAACAGTCTGTCGGTTTCCTCCATCCAGATCAGACATCTCTATAGTGTCTAGTTTCGCGTCCGCCCAGAACAAACGGTTTGTAGCCTGGTCCAGGGTAAGTCCGTTTGGCCAGGTTAGATTTCCCGTAACAATGGACCTTCTACCCGAGCCATCCATTTCTGCTTTCTCTACCTTCGGATTGGCGCCCCAGTCCGTCCAATACATCATACTAGAAGAAGTTATTTATTCCAAACATTATTAAGAATTTTTTTGACAAAGTTCACCAAGGATTAGCTGCTAACACATCCCAATGGCCCTTGAAAGTATATCTTAACTAACAGTTATCGCAAAATAGATGGATGATTGCATTTTATATATCATAAGGATACGTCGACATTTCTTCAGATCATCGTCAGATTCTTCCAGTTTTTGAAGTCCATTCAAATGGGTAAGAGCATTTGTAGTAGTTAGCTTGTGTCACAGCCGTGGACAACAAAAAGGCTACGTTTACTACTTATGATACTTCTTTGCTGTTTCCGCTACAACACGTTCGCCAGCGGATACAAAAACATTTCAGTCTTAAAAAAATCGTTACGTACCCATTTCTTTCATCCAGTAGAATGGCTCTTGGTTCATCAAGTCCAGTATTGATCAATTCTTTCCTACCTGATCCGTCAAGACGCGCTACTTCAATTCTGTTAGTTCCAGTATCGGTCCAGTAAATGTTCCGTGCTACATGATCAATTACTAAACCTTCGGGGCTTAAGATATTACAACGAAAAAGGATCTTCAATGAGGTTGCATTGGTTAAAGCGCTGACGATTAGACCTTGAGCAGCATCCGACCAGTACACGCGATCTTCGACAGGGTCATAGTCCAAAGCGATAGGACGCTGATTTCCTACATGGTTGAATAGTGTTTGAGCGACGAAGTAGCTTACATCCAGTGAAATGATATTTGTTGATTTGTCGTCGGCGTCAGCAAAAAGAATGAACCTCTTTACTTCTGCAATTATAATCAAAACAGCGTTTGTTGCCATTGAGAGACTCTTTGTAGGGAGGATGTTTGATTCATCTCCATGCAGCAGGTTGTCATAACCCTCAATGTATTATTGATTTCTCGAACAAAGAATGCGCATAACGACCATGCATTACTCGCTGTTTTTTTGGAATCACAAGGCTGGCTTTAGACGTGGCATGCATGTTCGCCGGTTGGGCGGAGGAAAAATGTACCTGTTTAAATATTCACATGTGGTATTCTCATCTCGAAATTTGACCGTTATTAGAATTGCAGAATTTACAAGCGGACAAGTAGTATTGCATTTTACTTGAAAGGGCTGACATAGCTTTCCTGGTATCTATGCATCATCTCCGGCAATCGATAAACAGTTTTCTTACTTTCTTCACACGTCTTTCCATCTTGCTTTACTGCTAGGCCCGTAGGACACACGCATTCATGGTTGGACGCTTTAGGAACACAGAAATGACTGCATCCTCCATTGTTTACGGAGCAAGGACCTAAAGCTTAAGAAAGAAACAATTTTTAATGTAAAAGCGTGCAGTTTATACTGTCGACCATACAGTTATTTCATAAGCTGCACACTTTGACAACACCAATGACTATTTTAACCTCCACTTCCTCATATACTTTAGTCCAAATTCTGACCAGGAATGCAAATTTAGGCGATTGATCATGAAAAGTGTGAACGGAAAAGAATGTAGTAGTACGGCTGAAAGCTTTGTTTACCGTATACCTTTGAGTTTGCAAGCTTTTCGTTTGAATCGAAATTGGGAAAATGTTGTTGAAATGTACATCAGCTCTTCACGAGCGGAAAATATTTTTTGGTGCCCTCGCTCATGGCAGACACAACAATGAAAACGTTGCTAGCTTCCATTTGATATCCTCTTTATCAAATGCACTGAGACTCAACGCTAAAACAACGTCCAGGACTTCGTCAATATCCTCTTGACTTTCACAGGTGACTACCAACAGTGTTTGATGAGGGGAACCTAATTCATGAGTAGCTGATAGCCTCTTTAAGATTACCTGCTGGTTGTCGCCCACTGTCGTATGCAACAATTCCCATAGGTCGCCCACCATTAATACTGAAACTTTTGAGTACCTCTCCGGTTGTAGCGTCCAGCATGTGCAACTCCCTGTTTGTCACCCAGTCAGTAAAGAACAGGAAAGGAGGGATCAACGCCACTCCGAATGGATGTAGGCTACGCATCTGAAAAAGCAGTTTCCTGTTGTTACCATTGTAGTCGACCGATTCCACTCTGTCGTAACCGGCATCTACCCAAAAGACTCTTTTGCCTCCTCTGTCGAGGTCAATTCCATTCGGCCAGTAGACTTCTTTTGTTACGATGGCGACTCTTTGCTGTCCGCTCAAGGAAGCTTTTTCAATTTTGGGAGCGCTTCCCCAGTCAGTCCAAATCATTGCACTGTTTAAGTGACGGTATCAATAGGTTAAACTTAAGTAGAATTTTGAGGTGAGACAATGAATCAATGATTTATCCAGTCTTACAACTAGCCAGTTAGCAAGCCTACCGGTCGGTCATTTAATGGGTTGGCTTACCAGCCAGTTAGCTAATCATTTAGAGGGTCAGTCAGTCAGTCTGTCGTTCAGCCAAATCGGCACATCGATCAATGAATCAGTCGGTCAGCTTTTACATTGTTCAGTCAATGAATTTATGACATTCATTTTACAGTTCAAAAGGAACCTTATGAAGGTTGCAAAGAAACTACTGAGAAATCGGTTGCGCTCTCCGAATCTCACTAATTAATGTATTGGAAGTTCGATCAGTGCACACTGTATTATATCCGAGCGGTTAATCATAATGTACTTATAAATCGCACAAATATGACACTTACTCGTTGTCCGGATCAAGGGCTATGGCTCTGGGTTCTTCCAATGCCGAGGAGATTAAAGTAAGTTGGTTGTTTCCATCCAGGTCTGATACCGATATCCTATTATACGTTGTATCAGTCCAATACAACTGAGATGTCCTCCATTGAACGGCTAATCCATCGCAGACACCAATATTAGTTATAACTGTAGTCGTGTTTTCGTCATCGATCCGAAGTCGTTTGATGTTCAGTTCCGTCACGTCACTCCAAAATATGAAGCCCAGGCTGAAATGGACGTCTATAGCAACAGCTCTTGTAAGGCCTAGAATCACTGAGTTTACCTTTGCTTTTCCGTGGTCCACTGCTACTATATCAGTTGTATTTGATACCAACAGACATGGTGGAGTGCAAATTATTGCTAGGAATAGAAAAATTCGAAGCAGTAAAAGTGGAGACAGTGTATTGCACCAAACCAGATTACCGATTATTTTATCGCTGGGAACGCTCGTGGGCCGGCAATATCAAACGAATCATGTGCTCTGATTGGACTCTATGTCATCTGATTGGGCCCATCTTTCCCGCTCGGGATTGTCCCCTTTCATCCCGTCCAAGATGAATATTGTGTGGAGCAGCATGGAGCGGACTTATAAAGTTCGTAATTTAGGAAATTTTTGGCGGTGGAGACGCAAAAAGCAAAGAACCATAAGCGACACTCCTACAAACAGAGTCGGCTCTTTGGTCAACAGAATTAATTAAAAGGAAATTTTTGGACCCATACCTCTGTTAATACGATCATTAAGTGCCATATGTTAATACTCATACAAGCGATATCAAAAGCTCAATTTATGATACATTCCATTGAGTAACCGCGAAACCTCCATTTGGTGCCAAAGGCTGTAGCAGCTTAAGCAGCAGCTTTCACTCAGTGGGATAAGTCTAATGAAATTGCACGTTTTTAACCGTGAAGATTCTGTTTCTTTTCCTATTAGAATGTAATAATCCTAAATGTAATCAAAAGAAACCCTAAAATTCCTGAATTGAGAAATTACATGCACAATTCTCAATTATTCCTGTGGTTTTATAAAATAACCGATGCGTGAAGTAAAATTTAGATGTAAATAAACTAAACAATTTTTATAACACAGATGCCGTCAATTCATAACCGACCTGCGGTTTCAAATTGGTAAAAACTTCGTATAAATTATATTCCACCCAGAAGCGTGGGATGCTTAATTAGTTGTGGTAGACAAATTTAACGCGATAATGCAGTATCAAAAAGGTTTCAAATAACCGAATAAATGAACAAAAAAGAGTTACATTTTAAATCAATCGAACAAGGAATATCTTATCCACAACTGACCGATCAATTATGTTTCCGAGTATGGCGTGTATCAGGCTGGCAACACACCAAAGCTGAGTGACCGAATTACAATCCGAGTGATAATCACTACTGATTGAGTCGGTGCGCATAACTAGTGAAGTGATGCTTACAATTGTCCGAATTAGTGCAGACAACTAACTGATAGATATCTACAAAAAAGTGTTTCCAAGCATTTAGGATGCCTGGAAAGCCAAAGCGCGCTCAAACAAGTTTTTTTCATCATTAAATAGTGAAAGAACAAACGGTCTACATAAAAGGATGAGATATGAATTTGAAACCAAAAGTTCGCTAAACGTGTCTGCAGACTGAATTATCTCTGAGACCGCTTTTTGAGACCGTAAAGAACGAAAAGGGCATCTTTAATCCCATTTCTCTATAATTGTTTGCTAACATGTAAAACAAACCTAATTAATCTTATGTAATTATAAATTATAATAATAATACTCACCCTCCACGTTATCGTCTACGTTTGTTATTGACTCGGATCATGAGATTCAAACATGCCTTGGCATATTTTCATGGTTAATGCACACAACGCAAAAGAATAAACAAGCTGGCGTGTCAATTAAAAGGATTTTATCATTAGCTGGCACTATCATGAAGTAAAATTTACCTCCATCTGATTGTGAACTCTTCATCAGAAACACTGACGCCAACTTTATCCACCACAGAACATTTGTCATCTTCATAAATCGTTGCTGAGTCGATACAGAAAGAGAATGAAAATGGTTTAAAATGAAAACTTTTTAGCAGTTTTGTATCTGCCGTGAGTGATGATTTTGCTCGGGAAGAGTGAGATGGAAGACAAGTTTCTATGCGGCTTTTTGTCCCAAGGTATCCTTCTAGTTGTGCCTCTAGGAGGACTTAGAACGAAGTTTCTTGGCTTAGGCAAATTATAAAACAGCTTTCAATAGAGTGAAGGCCAGAAATATTGCGTTGGAAAGGATATACATCATGCAGGACTTCTAAATAGAAATATGTATTTGTCCTCCACCATCCAAAAAGATAGTTTCTGACGTTGGCGAACATAGGGTGCAAACAGTAAAAAAAATTTATGAATGGGCAGTAAATTACAAGTCAAAAATAGCTAAGGGATACTCTTAAAGATCAAACTCTGAACGACAGACTGATAAACGAGTTGCTCCTTTCCATAAATTAGTCAACATTAAGTTGGACTCACACACGAAATTACTCCGCTACAACATATTTGTAAACTACACCCAACTAATCTATTTGCAGATACACTAACGATGAATTCTGACTAACCATTTTCACTTTTAGATCCAGCTAGACTAGTTTTTAAGATGTTTATCGGCCTGGCAGAATAAAATCATTGACCTTTGGCAACTAGTTCACTCCATTTCAGCACTTACACAAAATGTGTTGATCAGCTCCTAAAGGAGACCTCAAGGTGTGTTGATCTGCTGAGTTGACAAACAAATCGATTGGGCGAAGTCCTAGATCCAACTAGACTAATTTCTAAGATGTTTATCGGCCAGGCAGAATAAAATCATTGACCCTTGGCAACTAGTTCACTCCATTTCAGCACAAAAAAAACTGACCGACACAATACATGAACTAATCAACAACTCGTCTATGTCTCGATATTTAAGAAATTTGAGCGTAGTCGTGAAGCTTTTAGCCCATTAAGATGATTGGTAAACGAGAGTTGCTGCAAGAAAGATAACAAGAAAAATTTTAGAGCTACGTAGCAAAGAATTGTGACCAATTTTGGTTACTACGCAATTTATTGATTAATTTTGCTTAGTCAAGCGTCACATTAACCTTTTCAATCTGTCTTGTGATTTTAATGATCATAGACATTTTTTTGACATACTTTGAGGTGGTTTGTCTGTTTGCTTATTTCAAAATGCCCCCTCTTTCTTCGCACAAGAGCGGTATTGTTTACGATTATTTGTCTACAAACAAAGATCTTTTCAGTTAGAAATGACTTTCTGTTCATCTGAGTTTTCCCGGACTTGATAAATTATTCATTTGCATGCCGAGTGGACCCATCTGGGATGAACTTTCTCGAAGTCCTACTGATCGATATTATTTTAAATTGAACCGAAATCTCATTTTTGAGTAAGCTTTTGTCCGACTGTTTTCCGTAACATTTCTTTGTCAAAAAGCCGACAGGAAGATGTCACGAATCATCCCGTTTTGGAAACAATGTTTTCATATTAAAAGCGTAAAGGTTAAAATTGTGAAAAATTGTTAATACTATGCCCTTAATATAAGTTATGTGCTAAGGACCAGAAATCTCGTGATCCCCTTGTCTGCGCAACCCACTGATAAGATCAATGAAAAAAAAAAGACAGATAAAATTTCTAATGATACACTTAACTTAAAATTATACATAAAGGAAAACGTGAAGCAACTGGTTAATGATCCGTGGATCAAGTCGACTTGAAAGGCACACGGGTAACTCGACAGAGGAGAATCAAAAAAGGAAATTAGCGATATTTTCACTTGACAATTATAGTCCATTAGGTGCCAGGTTCGCATTCGCATGACAATAACTAAAGAAACGTAACAACTCAGCGCAAAAACCTTGACATAAAAAAGTCAGTCTACTAAACTGCTTGTGTGATGTGTGATCCAGTAAGAACTCCATTAATCAGTAGTACTAAAACCATTTCCTACCCCCCCTCCCGCCCCAACTGATAGTCAATAGAGAGGTCCAAAAAATAGTCGAGCAGTCCCAGGGTCCAATGGTCCGGTTCATACTTTACTCTGCCAAAAAATCAACATACATCAAATTTTCATGATAGTGATAGCAAGTGTGTCCTCGACCGCCCCAAACAAGTCATCGCAGCTCGATTTTAAATTGTAATTTCTCCCAAGAATTTCAAACGAGCCACTAAAACTGGACCTGATGTGATACTCTTTCTGTGCGATTTCAAGTGAACTGGGCCCCGAGGGCCATAAAAACCAGACACAATAATGCAGGACCGAAATGTGGGGCTAGCCTAAGTTTTTCAAAATTGGACCGTGACGACATGTTTCATGGCCCCCATGTTCATCAATTTGAAACCCTCCTTACAAGTAGACATATTTGAAAGGTCTTGTAACCAGAGCAAAGACTTTGAGAATTCATATCTAACATTCGATGTCACTAGAAACTAAAAGGCTTGGCACACAAAGATCTAAAACATAAATGCATCTTTGCTACTTCCAGTGGTGGCTTGCTCAGAAGGATAATTCAGAGATGATGACAGTCTCCGTAGTAATCTGTGTGAGAAAGGAAGTTACCAAGACGAGGAAGGACAGGCAAACTGTGAAACACGCATGGAAGGAAAGATAAAAACGGGCTGGAGCTACGGCTAGGAAAGAAAGCTACAAAGATAAAAGTGAGGTTGAGAGAGTAGAAGGGAAATAAAACTTGGGCAAAAGGTAGATCTTAACATAAATGTGCTGTCTAGTCTTCAAACTATTGAGTATGCTTTGTGATAGGAACAACGTGCAAAAGTCATGGCTACTCCTTGGATTACATTATTAACGAAATATGCTGCCAGAACAAAAATTATTCATTCATCGGGATCTGCAAATATTGTTCCCGTAGAAAACAATATATCGGCAATCGATCCATAACACAAAACATGCTAGAGGCTTTCCACACTACTATTTATCGTATGTATAGGTCCCTCGTTTCGATTTGCCGCGCGGCTCGATAAATAAAATTCAACTCCGCTATGTGTTAAACTCTAATTAAAAAAATGTATATCATTTATCACACAGAAAAAAATATTTCCACCAAAAAGAAAGTCGAAGCAGATGATGACGCCTACATCTACTACATCATTGCATCAGCAGGGGTGGCTGTGTTGCTTCTACTTATCATCATTGCCTGGTACAGGTTAGTAAGTCAATAAAAAATTTAATATCCTGTTTATTTTCGTCTTCTATAATGCCCTTTCCTAATTGGTCTTTTGGGGAGGTCGGTTCCTGAATCGTGAAGGAAGCGGAAAGACAAAGGCTTTTAAGTTTGGGAACCTCATTCCGTCCACTTGGACTAAGTTATATTCCAAAAAATTAAAATTCTACCAATGATTTTCATTTGTTTGGAAGATCTAACATATAACTATTCTTGGCACGGTTACACGTTCGAACTTTCTTTATCATCTTATGAATTGCATCTTTTGGTCAATTTTTAACAAACCTTAATGAAACTAAGGATTGCAATTTAGACAAGATGCACACAGTTACAAGTTGAGACCCGGAACCGTTAGGAGCGTTCCCCACATTCCTGGCTCACTTTCATGGCTCAGCACGTGCCCAGATCTGTGTTGTATCGTTTCTAAACGGTTTGGTAAAGGGAAGAAAAACTAAATTCCTTTTGAAGAGTTAGAAGTACTTTTTGCATGAAAGTGGTACAATTTCTTTTCAGGCCACGCCAATCCTGTTGTATCGCCAAACCAGTATCGATAAATCACAATCCTAATTAGCGGCCAGACAACAAAGTATCAGCCCTGTCACATAACAACCAAGCCTGTAGTGAAAACCCCTTGGAAGAAAAACACTGTAAGCCACAAAGCGATAGGGAACAAGATCCAATATACGATGAAATAACAGACGGAATAAACACATATGCCAGCCTGAAGTCCGCAGGATTACAGAAGCGTGACAGTAGCCGCTATGCAGGGTTGTGTTACGCCCCTAATTCAGTCTCTCATTACCAAAACGTCCCGCCTACTCAGCATAAGGGGTTTCGTTCGAGTGCAGCCGGCACTCGTTTTGGTTGTCAGGATGAGTGACAGTTTATAACTACTTCTTTGCCTTCTCTATGTTTTTGTTTTTCGAATTCTTTTTTCTTTTTACTAAGCTAACCGAGATTTTCAATCGGGGAGTAAAATTATTTATTCCTTGTTCAACTAACTCCTTCATCTCATCAGGGCAAAGATTTTTCTCCAAGTCCAAAGTCACCACGGTGGAAGTAAGGTAGCCTTTAATTTGCGAAAAAGAAAAATTCCACTCACTGTCAGACCTGAGTCGTATGTTTTGCTTAGACTTGTAACGCATTTTTGTGTAGCATATTGATATTTCAAAGTGCCATCAACGACGAACACTTATTCTTCTTTTTTGGGATCTACGTCGGCCACGGCTGTTCTCCCGAAAGTGAAAGTGTTTCTGACAGGAAATCATATATTTCTTTTGAAAAATGCCGGAGTTGATCTAATCCCCGATGTATATTATAAGGCAAACATTTAGCGCAACCTTGCACATCTAGAGCTGTGAGAGTTATGTTCCGTTGGATCTGTAAATATTCTTATACACTCTTAAGAGGTGATCCGTGGCCTTAAGTGGACTTTGTTTGAATATGTAAATCTTTGCGTTATGCACAAGTCAACAGTGACTTTTAGAAGATTATACGACCTAACTATGTTTCTGAGCTTTAGAATACATAGGTTCTGGGGGTGATACGCCTTGGAGTACAATATTGAACACGATGGCCGGCTATAACGAGATTTGATTTAATATTAACAAATTGGTCTTAACTGAAAGTAGGAGAAAGTAAAGCGAATTTTGATAATCTAGGTCTAAGTCTTAGGCATAAAAAAATTGTCTAAGTACCTCCACATTTCAAAGGGCTATTGGATCCATCAGCGTGCGTAGTTTGGTTTATCCAGAATTTTGTTTCTTTAGAATTTTGATGAAGTTATCTGTTATTTCAATTTGCGCTTCTAAGGTGCTAGAATCAGCGTAGTAGCAACGCAAATGCATTATCATCCTGACATCGCTGGGACGATATACTTATATGACGTTTAACCAAAAAAAAAAATGAAAACAGTGAAATAAAATTTAGATAATGTGAACTTAACTCAGAAGGGTGACGCTGCATCCATCAAAATTATTGATCAATAAGTTACATCCAGTCTCCCATTCTTTTCCCCATTTTGGATTCATTCTTGCCTTTACCCCTGTGCCAAGGACACCAAAGGTGACCTAAGAAAGTTTGTTTGATTGATTATTTATCGAAACCAAGATATAGATGCATGATTGTTGCTGAGCAAGTCAAATTCGCAGGAGGCTTAACGCCAAGGCTAGTGCCCGCATGCAGCCTAGCCAGCAACCTATCCATGAATAGGTTACAAACAGCTCAGCGTGGAAAGCTCAGGGGGAGAGGAGGGCAGGCTTTTGACTAATCAGTTATGGTGGATTTGCTTTTTGCTTAAAATGGACACCTTATTTGAGTTGTTATGAGACTGGATTTTTGAACCTCTTTCAGACCCATGTTTTGTGGCATCCCTTCTAGTGGACTAAATCATTTTGGCTGGGGAAGGGGTGGGTTGGGGTACGGTTCGGTAAAATCATGAAAAATTAGTTTCTATGAAGTAAAGCATCATGATTCCCTAGTAAAACTACATCAAATGTCATTTCAACTTAACATATCCAGAAACTATCAACTAATTTTTACCAAATTGTACCAAATTGGTATGAGGCGTCATTCAAAAGGAAATGATACAGCTGCCTTTGTCCTTTAAAAATACAGCTCACAAACTCAAATTTACCACGCAGCAAACTTGTTTTCTAAAATGACTCAAAATGAACACGCCCTTCTGTTTCCACTTGCATCTTCCGCAATGTACGTAACGAGCGTAGTACCATTGAAGAAGTGTGGTAGACTGACAGCTCGAAGAGAAACTATAATATGCGGTGCCAAGTTGCTGTTGTCAAGTGCAATGGGTGTACTTCAATTCGCTAAGGCTTTCGAATTTTCGTTCAAGCTTACTCTAATATCTAAAGGACATCCCATTAAAACCGATGGGGTTACATCTGTAAGCGTGAATCAATGCAATGATGATTGGAAACCTTTCTTGCAATTCCCTCCAGCTATCTGCCAGAGAATTCATGTACTATTCGCTCATAAGAGCTTTCGCCATGCAAAAAATAAATAAATAAGTAAAAAATTGGACGAAAGCCAAGGCGTGGGGAAATGTCTTTTATGGCGTTATAAACACGCATATAGTACCATAGCTCCCTCTTCCTAATCCAATGAGCTTATTTCCGGCCGCATTCTCGAATTTACAGAGCACCTTTTCAGGGACTACGTAGACCTTAATTCGAGCTTCATAGATCATGCAATTGTTACACACATTTGAGTAAGACTAAGAAAATTTGAATGCAATAAAAGCTTACCTATTTTAGAAATAGAATCTCTTCCTCTTGGAGTCATAAGCTTGACAGATAAATCAGTTTGGAAAGTGACTTACATGTGTTGTGGAATGCCTGCTGCATCTGTTAAAGACTACTCCCTCTCGGTTAGGAGGAATCTCTACGTGTAAATGTTACGGACCAAGAGGAATGCCATTTTCACACTTCACTATGTCAGACAAACACTTTTTAATTCGCTGCACGGCTGACTTTGTCATACCCGGCCTGTCTTGATCCCGATTCAGAAAGGAATTCCGACGTATATTTTAGATTGCGTAGAAACAAACAAAATTACTTCAAGAACGATGATTTTAATAAATAAAAATTAAGCACATCGCAAACAGAAGATGAACATGTGCTTGGAAGCAGGCGCTTTGCGAGAAGAGTGAATTTGAGGGTGGTAGAAGAGCGCTTACTGAATTCACGGATATCAGCCGAATTTAGTAACGGCGTAGAAGTGAAAAGGCGGGAACCAAGTATTTACTAGTGACGTTATTGAGTACACGTATGAAAAAACGCATATATTTCAAAGTTTGTTAGCCTGTGCAAAAAGTAAACATATATCAATTTTTTTTAAACTGCACACTGAGGGATTTTAACTCTGACCATTCGGAATGGTTGAATTTTTATTGACCTTTGATGCATGTGATTTCCCATGTGATCGCGCTGTGCGTTCCTCCTATTTGCGAAAAAAATAGGAGTTTCCGATAACGCAAACGTCAGGAGAGCACAGCTTTCCACACGAAGCACGAGATGCCGTGAACATCGAAAGAGGCAAGGAAATATACATCAATGCTGTTTCAAAACCTTTATTCATAATATTTATGAAATAAGTAACGACTCACCTAAGTAACGCTTAGATATTAAATTTGAATCATATCTCCTGAAGTACACTAACAGATTCATAATAATTTTGATTTATCACATTCGTTAAAAAACTAGGGCTACATGGAGGAAAAAAACACACACACAACTTTTTCTGTTTCTATAATGCACACCATAACTTTTTTATGTGTCCATGACCCGTCAAAATTTAGATATTTTGTTAGCATACTACCTATCATTACTCAAATTCATACAACACACATCTAGAGAACAATAGCTGCTTTTTAATTTGAAAAAAGGAAGGTTGATAGGCAAGTGTAAAGGGTTGAAGATCGCACAACCGATTCAAAGGTCTTGATTAATTCTCACTGCAATGCTGCTAAACAAGGAAAGTGCCAGAAGGCTATCTTAGTATTAGTTTTAATCATGGGTTTTCAAGCTAAGAAGCCCTAGTCATCAAAACATTTCTAGAGCATTGAATATTTTCTACAGTGATTATATTGTCTCAGCTTTAGCTGCAAAGACATAAATGTCTCAAAAAATCTTTGTGTCAGCTTATCATGACTACGAAGACTTCGTCAAGTTATTGCGTCGCAATTCCTTCGTTATTCCCTATAGTTGTAATTAGACCGTTTAATTGAATAGTCGTCTTCAATCGGATGTAATGCCATATACATGGATGATCAAGTTTGCAGACCACATTAAATGCTTCGAAGTGAGGAGGGAAGAATTTAAACGATCCTAGAAACAGCATAAGGCGAAACGTAGTTGCGATAAGTTGGAGGTTGAGATTCATTGTCCCTCTGACAACCGACGTTGGCATTCTCATATGTTCCTACTTCAGATATCTCGCTATAAGTATGTCCTGATATCATTGAGGGATCACTTCCTAGAGATTGCATTTCTTGTTCATCTCGAGCTCTGTCTTCTGTGGAGTTCGCCTCGAATGCTTCGTTAAATACTCCCCGTTGGGTACTTTCCTCGAACATACGTGATTCACTTCCCCTTTTTGGTTTGCCACTACACGCATAGGGCGATCTATTAAGAATTAAAGAGATGATGGTTTCGGAACTAAGTCGAGTGCAATTTCGTCTTAAATCATGTGCGTCATTTCCAAATCAAAAGAGTGTGCAGAAAAAGTGTGATTTGAAATCACGATTATTTTAGACAAAAATTGCACTTCACTCAGATCCATTACCACTATATTATACCCATTTTGAAATCGTATCTTTCAGTCGCTCAAAAACAGGATTTTTTTAAGGTGGTATAAATGTTTTTTTTTTTTACCAATAGTAGGCTGATGGTAGATAGTTTTAATTTTTTTTTTTTCATTTTACTGCAATTTGATTGGTCTATCTAAACAAGTGATTGGTTGTTGGTTGTTATATTTTGCTTTATAGAGTAGTAATAGTAAATCATCTATGTCGAGCATTTTTTCCCAAAAAATAGCCTAATATCTTCATAATTTTTTTCTCATGTGATTTCACCAGCCAAAGACGCATATTTCAAAGGGCCATCGTCTATTGAGAAGTACGCACCTGCGGTAATAATAGAAAACTGCTGCAGCAAAGGCAACCGAAATAACCACAGCAACTAGAACTCCGACGATGACGCCAGTGGCAGTATCTTCTTTGATAGAAATAGGTTCTGTTGACCAACAGAGACAGTCATGTCAACTCGGCTAAAGGGGGGCTAGGGCGAGGGTAACAAGATTTTCATTGACTTGACTACTATAGTGTTGGCGATAAGACTGTTCAAAATGGAAGAAATGGAGAGAATCATGTTTCCCTTTACATACTGTACGCTATCGTTAAGGATTTTTTTTTGTTTGAGGGTGTGTTACATAAATTGACGATGGAATCGTTCAAGGAATCTTTCTTAGAATATTTCGCCAGAATGAACGTCACTTGCACCCTTCCCAGTTTAATTGTCGAGTCAGCTGGCAAAGTTCGTCTGTATGTGACAAAATGTTCCCTGAATTTTCCAATTTCAAACATGAGCATTAGGTTGTCAATAAAATTTTCCTTTTTTAGTTGACGTTTCAGAACGAAAACGAGATCTAGAAAGCTTATCGAGGTAAAATTCGTATTCTCTAAGACCTGTTCTGCCAAAAAACCTTCACTGTGTTAAAAGCAAAATAATCGCGCAATGTTCTTGCTGGATTAGGCGTGGGTTCTTAACTGTTAATGATATTCATTGATTGAATCCTGCAGAACGATGTAATGTTTGATCGATAGTTATTCTGATCTAATTGTTATCTTTATAGCAGTCTATTATCTATGTTTGAAAAAGACTTTCGAAATTTCATTAGCTGGTCATACCTCTAACACAGTCTTCACTCGAAGCAGCTCCATTAGTATCCGTTGATTTTCCTTGGTCACACTTTTCGCAACTGTTCTGACCTTCCTTGTCCTGATAACTACCTTTACCACACAACGTACAGTTGAAGCCGTTTTTATCGTAATACGTTCCCACTGGGCATGCCACTGTTGAAAATCAAAAGAATGGCCAAGAATTCGCAAAGACGTCCGAAGTATTCACGCAGCAGAGTGCTATCCCAAGGAAAACATCACAGCCAATAAGAGCAAAACAGCTAGCGAGGGATGAAATTAACTATAAGAGACTGGTCACCAGCGAAGGAAAGCGCAGCCTCTTAAAGTAACGATTACGTTTCGGCGTCAATACTGATTGGTTGAGAGGATAGCACGAGTTCCTTAACCAGTAAGTTTTTTAATCCAGTTAATCTGAAAAGTAACATAACCAAAGCAGATGCAACACTCACCACATCTTTTTCCATTGCTGCTTGTAACATATCCTGCACTGCAAGTGACACTAGAGGAGAGATGCTGTAGTGAAGATCTCTCAGCGGTACTGTTCATTCCATACACGTTTATCCTGAATTGTCCTGTGGCAACAGCGTACTTCATCTGAAACAGGACCGCTTCACTCTTCTCTTGAACATCTTCGCTCAATGAGTTACTACCAAGAGCTTCTCTCACCATCAATGAGAAAAGAACCTCCATTGCATGGCTGACTGCTCGCCTTTTCCTCTTCCTCTCCGCCAATTCACATCCAGGAACGGTAAGCTTTGTCAATTGGCAAGCGTGGCATCCTGAGATTGTTGAAAGCGTTTCATTGACAGCTTTTTTAACAGCTTTGAGTAAATCTTTGTGGGTTTTTATGTTCCCACAATTAATCCCACTAAACCTTACAGAAAAGTGATGTTCTATTTCCTTGGGAGCAGCTTCACCTGTGTGAAAATGAAGAAAGCAAAAAAAAAGTGATGTTGTTAGAGTGAGTCGAATATCGATTCGTTAACTCATCTCTTGCAATTCGCAATGAAAGACGTTGAGTTCATTTTCTGTGAAAGTCTTATTTATTTTATAAGACGCAGACCACAATAAACATGCTGCCTTACCATGTCAAATCATCATTACTATAACAAGATATTAAATCATTATTATTATTGTTATTATTATTACCGTTATTATTGTTTATAGTTTATATTTTCTCGACTGTAGTCATCGTTAAAACAAATAAGAAAATTATTTATCTTACTCTTGGATATTTTCCTACTCTGAATTCGCTTGCTCATAAACACCAGCCAAACAAGTTAATCAGATAAATTAGAAACTTGTTTGTTTAATGAAATGAAGGAATTGCTTTCTCGGTATTAGATAGGTCTTAAACAAGAAAAGAATTTCAGCGCAAATGTAGATAACACATGACTCTAAAAAACAGTTCAAAGGACGCTTTCCTTACTTGTGCAAGAGGGTATCCCAAGATCATCTTTTCCATTCCATTTCCATTCTGTATCTGGCCCACAGCCATACATTGTAATTGCCCCGGAATTAAATGCGTGTCCTTCATCACAAGACATGATACACAATAGTTTTCCAGATAGCTTTCGACACTTCGTTTGACCATTCCTGGGTTTATCCAGTTTTGGGCAAACTACGAAAATGGGCGAAATTTGTTTTAAAGTTTATATTTCCAGAGAAATGTGCGGAATGTGTAGGACTCAAATAGATTGCCCAGAAGCACCATTCATTTAACAGAAATTCTTTCTTAAACGCACTTACTGCAAGTTTGGTGTTAGTGAAACTTCAGAACGATATCAGCAAATATTTACCTTCATTAACCATTTTAGTCTAAATTCTAGTCAGAATATACTGTTAATCTTTATTCGACGGACTAAAAGATCTCATCGACTCTTTATTCAACAATCACTTCGGAAAACCTGTTCAGTTTTGTGTCTTTGAGAGCATATTCACCTTTTTCCTCGATGATCTTCTGCTTGCAGTCAGTGCCATAATACCCGCTATCGCATTCACAGTCGTATCGGTTTACACCATCTACACACTTTCCATTGACGCAGGGATTGGAACTGCAATCATCGATGTCGATATTGCAGTGTGGACCTGAAAACCCAGGCTGACACTCGCAGTGGTAACGTGCTTCACGAGCCTCACAATGGAGAAAGTGGGAGCAATTTGTTGTGCAATCGTCCAAAGCTACCGGTAAAGAAGACAGAAAAAAAAAACAACAACAACCGATAGGTTGAACCTAAAAAAGGTTTGAATAAAAATCTCTTTCGCGATAATTAAAGAGAAATTATTAAATAAAAAAAGATAAAATAGAGGTTACGGAAATCATCGCGATGAACCAGTGATTCAGCTGCGGACTAAAATGATAGAATTCTGAAATCAACCCTGCAAGCCCACCTGACTTGTAGAGCTGTTAGAGCTTTCTTTGGATTCGCAGTAAATAGAAAATTAAGTTTAAGCTTTTAAGTTTAAGCTTTTCCCAGGAGCGGACGACCATAACTTTTTACGGACAAAAGCTTTAATTCAGATTCCATAAATATATTTTACTTGTTAGATTGTCAGCTTTTCTGTATTTGGACTGGAGTAGGTATTTAGCTTACTAAGCTCGAGACAAACATTTAGACTTGTTCTAATAACCTTTTTTCTAACAACTAGTACCAGGTTAGTCTGCTCCTACCATTTCTTGTCAACTTTTGCTTTTCAAATTATTCTTTAATAATTTAGTAAACCGCATAAGGTATTTAGTATTTTAGCATTATCTACTGAGTTAATAACGTGAGCCATTTCCCCTTGCTTTTCATCAGGTTTTCCTGAAAATTCGGCTTAAGCTTCTATGTGTAGAGAGGCATTGCGAGAAGGAGGTGCCTTACTAAAGAAAAACATTGACCCCGGTCGAGTATCGAACTTTGGCCTCGGGATCCAGAGCTTTGTGTACAAAAGCGTGTCTAGCAAATTTTGAATGTTTAGCAGACTGCATACCTTTACATTGCGTCATAAACCTCTTCTCTACTTCTCCTTTTATCCCAAGCAGGAAGCTGCTCCATGCTCGCACACTTCCTGCAATGGGCCAGGTGCAGTTGTGTGCGGCATTCCACATGTGGTCTGCTGATGCTGGCACATCCCATAGGCTAACTTGGTGCAGAGTGCCCACGAAAGCCGTCGATTCAGTCGGATTCTGTCCATCTGCGAGATATCGCTGCCCCAGTACGATCCAACCACCTCCCATTATAATACTTCCGGTGTTTACATCCTTGGAATGTTCTCTCTCTGGTCCATCCACGTACACAAAAGTATCTCCAGTGATTCCATTCCAAACAACTCCCACGTAATGCCAACGATCATCCAGCAGGCTGAAACTCGTCTTTATTACTTTATCTTTGATTTCCAGGAGGATTTCAGACTCTGTAAACGATAGTACTATGATGTCCTGCGACTGCTGGGGAACACTATAACTAAACAATGTCCCTGACTTGAATCGCGAGTCCACACGGACAAATAGGGCGATTGTAAACGACCTCATGCTCGGAATACTTTTACTGTCTGACAGAAGAACCATGTCGTCCTTACTTTTACGCGAAAATTTCAGATCAAAGTTGCTTCCCAGAACTGAAACGTAAAGCTCAGTTTGAGAATAAGACATATATGTTTGAAAAATAATTAAGAGGAGAGATTTCTTCACGTTTATTCAAACACGTTCGATCTATTGAACGTCAACCTGTATCGAGTAACTGTCACTTGGGAAAGGGCTCTACGTTTTAACCCCTTAAATCCTGTTTTGATGAACTTAACATATGATACTTTCCGTTTTAACTATTCGGCAGCGGAGAGAAAGTTACATGTTCTGAACACCCCAAATTGATATTTCGTATGGTACTACAAATAAGATTTGATTTGATTTTGAATAAAACCTTTCTTTTTTTTTTTTCAGAATTGCTTACTTACATTACTTCTTTTGGTTTGCTTTACCTTGATGTTTCTGCATTAATCGTCTTATAAAACAGTAACCACACAACAATATAGCGATGATTGATACTCACAGATATCACAGCGATCTCCCATGAAAGAAGGGAAGCATTCACATGCATACCCGTTAACCTGGTCTTGACAATAGGAGTTTGGCATACAGGGACTCGAAACGCAGTCATCGATGTTAACTTCGCAAGTTTTTCCTGTAAAACCAGCTGGACACGTACAGGAGAAGTATTCCCCAGCGCTTTCAGTTTTGCATCTACCTCCATTTCGACAAGGCGCAGATAAACAGAGATCCGTCAAGTTTTCACAGTTTTCCCCAATGAATTTGTCAAAGCAGTCGCACTTGTACCCAGGAGTCAGGTCAATGCATGAGCCATTGTTCAAACATGGATTGGATTCGCATTCATTGATTTCTGTTTGGCAGTGGGTCCCATTGTAACCTTCGGCACAGAGACAGGAATACCCAAGGGTACGGTCAACACAAGTCGCGTTGTTCTGACAAGAATTGTTCCTACAATCATCAATGTTCAGTTCACAGAGCTTCCCTGTGTATCCGTCTAAACAGGAGCAAGAGAAGTCACCAATGGCGTCACGGCAGGTAGCGTTGTTGAAACAGGGTTTTGCCAAGCATTCGTCGATTTCAAACTCGCAGTATTTCCCGAAATACCCACTGCTGCAGTTGCAATAGAAATCTGTTCGAGAATTTACACATTGCCCATTTACAGTGCAATTACCCGAGTCGGAACAATAGTCAATGGCGTTTTCACACTGGGATCCATTAAATCCTACTGGACACTGGCAAGAGAAGTTTGCCACACGATCCATGCACGTGCCATTGTTTTGACATGGACTGGAGACGCATTCATCTATATTCACATCACACCGATGGCCTGTAAATCCAGGTTTGCAGAAACATAGGAAGCCATTAACCTGAGAAGTATAAAATTCAAACCTTTAAACATTAATTTGATAAAAGATTACTGATTTCCATTAACCGATCAAGATAAAGAACAGCGGTTACTTAACCACGGGGAACATCTTTCCTCGGTGAAAAAAATTGTGAATTTACTACGTATCCTATGTTATTTTTGTGTGTATTGTATGATGCTGTGTCCGGAGATCGTATTGAATTCGTATATGTATAGCTCAACGGAACCAAGTCATATAATGTGTCGTGAAGTACCTGATCATAACATGTCCCACCATAGTCACATGGAAAAGATGCACATTCGTCAATCTCCGTGCTACAATCGTCACCAGAGAAGCCTGGGGCACATTTACAGCTATAACCGTTTACGTCGTCTATACAGGTGGATCCATTACTACAATAGTTTGCTCCACACTCGTCTACATCAACTTCACAATGGGATCCACTGAATCCAACATTACAGAGGCAGGTGTAACTATGCACCTGGTCGATGCACGTAGCATTGTTGTTACAAGGAGAACTTGTGCATTCGTCGATGTCCACACTGCAGTTTTTCCCTGTGTAACCCAACTTGCAGTTGCATTGGTAGTCGTTTATCAGGTCTGTGCATGTTCCTTCGTTGACGCATGGGTTTCCCGCACAGTCATCAACATTTATTTTGCAGCTGATGCCAACGAAACCTTCAGAACATGCGCATTCATACTCGTCTATGCCGTCAATGCAAGTGCTGTTGTTCATGCAGGTAGAATTTTTGCAATCGTCCACATTGATTTCGCAGTGCTCCCCTTCAAAACCATCGGGACACTGGCACTTAAAAGACGTGTTGTCATCAAAACATGAACCATTATTATAGCAAGGCTTGGAGGTGCAATAGTCAATGTCCACGTTGCACAGCGCACCCGTAAAACCAGACGGACATACGCAGGTGAAATTGTTAATACCATCGCGACAGATGCCATTGTTTGAGCAAGGAATTGAAGCACAGTCGTCGATGTTGTTCTCACAATGCAAACCATCGAAACCATCTTGACAGTCACATGTATACCCATTAATCATATCCATGCATTGCGCTTGGTTCTTGCATGGATTGGAAAAACACTCGTCAATTTCAATCTCGCACGTCTTTCCAGAAAATCCTTTCTCGCACTGGCAAAAGTATCCGTCTATCTCGTCAATACAAGTAGCGTTATTTTTGCAGTCTGCTGTCACACATTCGTTAATGTCTATCTCACAAATACTACCAGTAAATCCCTTTGGACAAATACACAGATAGCTGCCAATACCGTCGAGGCATTGGCCTCCGTTCTGACAAGAATTGCTTGCACAGTCATCAATATTCTCTTGACAGTTATCCCCTTGGTATCCCAGAGCACAGACACATTCGTAGTTATTGATGCCGTCTCGGCAAGTAGCTCCATTCTGACAAGGAGAAATAAGACAATCATCGATATCAGTATCGCAGAGCTTGCCAGTGTAACCAGGTTCACACTGGCATTTGAATCCTCCGAGGAGATCCTGGCAGGAAGCATTGTTGGTGCATGGTGACGAATCACATTCGTTGATATCCTTTTCGCAGTTAATTCCACGGAAACCTTGCGTGCAACTGCAGGTGTAATTGTTAAGAAGGTCGTGGCATGTGCCGTTATGGAAACAAGGTTGGTCTTGACACTCATCAATGTTGGTCTCACACTGCTTTCCAGTGTAACCGGAGGTACAAGAGCACAGGTAGTCACCGATGAGGTCTGTACATGTTGAATTGTTGTTACAAGGGTCTGATTCGCATTCGTTGATTTCTATGGAAACATGACAAGCAAAAGGAAACAGAAATTACTTAATTTTGAAAAAAACTTTTCAAGTAGCATGAGTAGATCATAATTTTTTTTTGTAAGTTTTTTCAGGTACATGTCTGTTAATTTCTAGCGATAAAGTTTTGTCTTGAAAGAATTAATATTTTATATCTAGTTTTTCTAATTATTTGCTTCTATGAGAGAGGTATTAAACATGTCTTTATATATTATTTACGCAATTTGTCTCTTTTCATAATGGTAAACGGGTGTTGGCATCTTGATCAATAAATTATTTCAATTTTCGCTAAGCCGCATCACCTCTTTCGGCTTCCAACTCCTTTTGTAAATCACTCGTACGATTACAAACCGAATGGACTTCACTCACTCCTTTTACCATTATTAATCGCGTGTAATCTTCAATTTTGTAGGTTAAAATGATTAAAAAAATACAGAAACCTAATTCCTCTTATGTCATCTCACCTATGCAATCTTGTGCGGTCTTTGATCCGGGAGATACTGTTATAGTGGTTCCTGGGCATGGAAAACAAATCCGACTTTCATTACGCGGCTGGAAAGAACGCTGGTCGCATAAAGAGCACGGTGCCAATCCACTGGGGGAAAACGAGCCAGGGTGGCAAGCTTCTGTGAGAGGGAAGTGAACATAAATGATTAGGTGAGATTTTGATGACCGTTACCTTTGTTCAGGTCGTTAAGTTATGGAGGTAGCACTCTATCCGGTAGGGTGGATGTACTCAAAAGAGAAGGGGATTTCTGGAGAATTGAAAGAAACTTAAGATTCGCGAGAGATAACTGAGAATGGGGATTGCAAGACACCTGGGTTAATAAAAAAATGCAGCATTTTTATGACACCGTTTCCAACTTTTATGATCAGGAGTAAAAGAAAAAGATGTGAGTGGAAGATGGAGCACTTTCTGCCTAAAAAGAGCTTGATTAGGGTAACCAAGGTTTATAACCTGCGGCAAAATTAAACCATAAAATCAGTCCTCTGGCGTGAGAATTCTGCGAAATAATCACCGTAAAATTAGTTGATTTTACAATGAAAAATCTTAAGGCAAGCATTTAGGTTGAAACATAGAATTCCATCTAAAGCGATAACATTACAGAAACCTTGAATCAGCACACACAAATCAATCACTTCTTAGAAATACCTCCACACAGCAAAGAGCTATTGGAACCTTCAGATGACGTCGTTTGGTTTGCTGCGCATGGCAAGCAATTTTTCTGCCCATTCTTGTTTTGGTAAGAGCCCTTGTCGCATGGGAAACATGGTTCAAGACCCGTAGGGGAGTAGGTACCAGCTTTGCAATAGGCTTAACGAAAAATTGAAGCAATTAATGATAATGATAATATTGATATTTCTTGCCATCATATGATATAACCATTCTTGTAATCATCAGTAATATTAACACTTGAAATTAAGCCTAACAGTTTATATCAAACGCCGTTATAAATTTACATAGAATTCCCTGAAGGCACTGGGAACCTGCTGAATTGAATCAGATCAATCGACAAATACACATTAAACGGCGCAAGCAAAAGTGTTAAAAGTTGTGTGCTTGCTCAAAGTTCAATCATTCTAAAAAAAAATAATGAAAACTGAAAGGAGCCATGATCAAAGTCACCCTGGTAGTTAATTTGAAATAGAGCTGCGACCGCTTGTGAAGAAATTGAGAAAATCAACAAATTTAAACGATAGCGCACAACAAACATAAATGATAGCGGCAAGTGTTGTCAGCCTGAGCCTTCGGCTTCGGCTGATAACCCCCGTCCTCGACCTTGATTACTCTGGATATCACAAAAACCTTATCTAATAATTGTTTAGAACTTTCTTCTATTGCACTGATGTAACTCGTTAGCAGGCTGTTGAGAAACCCTCTGCGATGGAATGCCACTATTGACACCTCAATTTGTGAACGAGACTTACGAGAGATGCTATTAAGTATCTGATGACTCCCTTGACCGAGACATGTGATTCTTCTCAGGTTAGTCGCTGCTATTTTGGTCCTAGTTGATATTAACAAACTAAACTGCAGATTTGAATACCAACATCTTAGGGCGGCTCTTAAAAAGAACAATTAATGATTACCAAAACAACTGGAGCGGTTTGCTGTCCTCGATTCTACAGTGGAGGTTCCTGATGGGCAGGACAAACATTGTTGTTCTCCTTCAGAGTCCTGATATGTTCCGTGAGGACAATCTTGGCATTTTGCAGTCGTTTGGTTCAAAAACGTTCCAGAGCTACAGTTAACTGAGAGACGAAAGTATGACGTCATAGATTGGAATCTTTTCCCATCATCAATGGAATTACACAGTAAGAGGGTTGTTCGTTCATTTATAGAATCCAGTAACAAACAATGATGGGCTTTTTAACAAACTCTAATATCTTACGCTGAAGGCAATCATCTCTGGTAAAACACAACATCTCAAGGTATTATCAAGCAAAGGTGAAATTTGAGCACAAGTTATCATCATAACTTTTAGATGAATAAAGGTGATAAGTTCCCGGGGAAATTAAGGTGCTGCTTCTTTGGGGATTATTACAAGATAATTTGATTTTACAAGATTTATTTAGACCGTTAGCCCTTCGTCAGAGGGATTGGCGAAGGACTATCGCTTGCAACCTCAGCTTTTAAAATCTTTATGATGGCCAATTTACTTTATCAACTCAATTGATAAATTCAGATTGTTATAACTTTTAGTTAACTTCTCAGGCCTTGGTAATTGTGTCAAAGTCCCCAACTGAAACATTAAATGATACCATATTATAATCGCACGAGACTTACGACAATATCCATTCCTGTAAATCTGCCCAGTATAACAAAGCTGCTGAGGGTCGGAGATGTTGAGCGTTTTTATGTCAGGGACAAACTCTGAGCTATTGACTGAGAACCGAAGGCTGCCATTTTGAGCTGCTTGTTTAATCAGATTGCTAATATTGTGGGCAACTTTCATTCCTTCCTCTCCAATCATTATGTAATCTTCGCTGGTGTCGTTTCCTTCAATTCCATCAAGCTCAACTGCGAGAGATAAAATATTCAAATTACTTAGCATTCTTCCACTCATAAAACCCTAAATCACATCAGCGTGAAAAACCAAACTAAATAAATAATCGACCCCTCCCTCACTCGTAATTTTAGCAGACATGAAACTGTTCAGAAACTACCCTAACGAGGTCTGTAATTGTTACGGGTTCTGTCGCTGTGGAGGGAATATGTAAAAAAATCGACAAGCCCCATGCGGCATTTTACCATCCAACACCCTTGGCCTGCTTTTCGACTTGTTTTATGCCTGAAAACTGATTGGAACTTCAATTTTGTTTCAAAATTTGAAAGAGTGATATTCTAAAAGTCAAGCCGACAGAAAAATATTTGCAAGCCCAAGACCACAGGACTATGGGTTAGCTACGCCCCTGTTCATATGCGTTTCACATGATATTAGCGATCTTAAAAAATGGTCGCATTGCATGCACAGATCACATCACGTCATATCGCACGTCGCATTACATTGCATCACATCACATTACACCATTCTTCACACCATATCACATCTTATCACGTCACCTCGTGCAACACATCACAACAGCACATTGCATCACATCATGTCATATCAAATCACATCACATCTCATAACATCATTCTCCATATCACATGTCACCATATTGCATCGGACATAACATTACATCGCATCACATTTAATCACATCATGTCACATAGCATTTCAAATTACATCATATTATGGCACATCACATCACGTATCATCACGTCACCTCGTACATCGCATTACATCACTTCATGTCACATGAAATCACATCACATGTCATTACACTATTCTCCGCATCACAACTAATCACATCACATCGGATATAATATTATATCACATCATATTATATCACAATGTGTCACACAACATGATTTGATATAATACATAAAAATTTGCATATGCCTCAGTGGAATATTGTTGGTGAATAACGTCTATGGACTTACCAATGATCTCGACAGTGACTGTTGTTTGTGGAACAGATCGCCTTCTTCTGAAATGCTCTCCATCACCTGTTGATTTCACAACTTAATATGCTTTCAAGCTCCTTTTGACTTAGTAGATATATTAAATAAAATATGCATCTCTCTAAAAGAATTATTTGTAAAAGATGTATGTTCCTGTCTCCTGCAGATGCTCGACCACAAGTTTCAAACTGAAGAAAATCGCCGATAAGCTTTAAAAATATCTTAGATAATCTTCTTTTGATTGTTAGAAGCCAAGTTTGCGCCAACCGAACGATGAGTGGTAATTCCCACTTTTCGATTCTCAGAATAAAGACACAATCTGATTTGTAGGATCTTGATCATATCTCCCCATGAAAGCTTTTTTCATTCCCAAAGGATCCTATTCTGCAGAGATTATCATGGATTTTGACAAAAATTCGAAGAAATCTCTCAACATCTTTTGAATACCCACTGAGTTTGACAGAGAATTAATATTAATGCAATTTACCTCGATGATCTTTCGCCTTACGATATGGTTGGCATAGTAACGTGCATTCAAATAGGCTTTCTAGGCCTCCTTTAAGAGTGACAATTTCATCGTTGTTATGCATGATGATAAGGTAAACATCATACAAAAGAACAAAATTTAAAAGCGCCTTCCTGAAAGAGTTCCATATATCTTACCTGTCGAACGCCTTTTTCTATCAGCAACAGACTCGTCGACCTCCCCGCACGTGACCACAACATTCTCAGCTTTACACTTATCTCTGAAAGATGGATCTTGACAGGCTTCACGGAAAGCAGACGTGTTCATAATCTTTATAAAGAGTTCCTTTATTTGAGTCTGGGTTTCGTTTGTGCTACAATCTCCATTATAGTAGTGTAAGTCCATTGCCATTCTTACTCTATTGGGATGAGATTTTTCTGCAAAGGTTTAAGAAACAAACCATTACACAACGAATGGCACTCTGTTCGTCGGAATACTTGTTTGAGACAAATTGTAACACATATTCGGTAATTTAGAATTATCAAATGTATTGATAACGTACCTTGCCCACCGTAAAGAGTTCAAAAGCTGATGTTTCGTGCATTCGCTTTCACGAAGGGCTAACGCCCGAAACGTCGGCACTTTGATGAAGGGATTGCAGATAGAACGGTAAAATTCTACTAGTGTTAGTATATCCGGTCCTTTCAAGGAATGACGAGCGATAATTGGTTTGCTCCTGTCATTTACGTAAACGAATCACTTTTCTAGTCAGAGACAACGTTCTTCCCTCTTTGGAGTGTTATGTGGACTAATGCAGGCCAATATAAGTTATAATGGCACTACCAAAGTACCCACGAGCCCCAACTATATGTTTATTTCTCCATATCAGACTTTCGGAGAATATTTAGTTTGCAGTTACTGTGAGCTGCTCCATAAGTTCTTTTGGATTATATTCGGCTTTTCCTTTTTTTTTTTTTAATTAATTTTTTTTAAAATTTTTTTTAGCATATGCTGCTTACTTGTGCAATCTGGCCAACGATATCCAGGAGTCCAGGTACCAGATCCCTCCACAACTCCAAACGCTGTTCGACAAAGGCTTGCTAAAATCAAATTACTATTACAACACGGTGTGCACATCCTTACCCAACATCCGGTCATCACACAGCGGCGCCACCGTTGATCGGAGATTTCATTCATTCATTGCATTTTTTTGCTGGGAAAGGAAATAGACAGTTACATATTGTTTATTAACTTTCTTTCTTTTTTCTTTTTTTCATCTTTTGGTGGCAAGTACGGCTCAAGAAAAAAGGCTTTTTAACTAATAAAAAGAAAACTTGAGCGATTTGATGTTTGTAGTTTTTGGACAGTTGTTCGTATCCCGTAATGGGAATTGTTTGGAAGTTACATAAAGCCTTGCAATATCATGCTTTTGACTCCAAGTTCTCTCTTAAGAGAGTATTTTAGGTTTCTAAGAAATGTGTTTGATCTTTAACCAGACAGGTTACTGATAATGATAAAATAAACTGTATAAACTGCATAAATCCTTCAGTTTTCTCTGAGTATTTGTTCTTTTCCAATCAAATCTAAACATAGCGAAGTTTGCACGTTTTTTCTTCTTCCAAGAGTTACCGAAAGTGCTCGCATTGTTTGCTAATCTATAGTATGAGGGAATCATGAAAATACCTAACCATAACTTAAAAATGTTATAATTATTAGTTTTTTAACCTGGAGTCACAAAAGAGAGTGAACACGAGGATTTTTAATTATCAAGCCGATGCCATTGAGGAAGTGTTTTGTGAAAACAGAAACGCTCTTCAAGTAACTAGGAGCTTTAAGGTAAAAAATATTGTATACCGACAGCACTTGCGAGGAATCATATTTGGTACTTACGTCTTCTTGTGAGGTCAAATTTACAGACTGCTGGCTTGTTGTTGGGGTGTTATCATATGCCATACAGTGTACTGTATAGCTTCCCCAGTAGAAGACAGTACCACTTTTTTGACTGCACGTTATTTGCAGCGGGCTGTTACTGTTGTCTTTAAACTGTGGCTCTGGCCATGTAACGCTTATTTTTCGTTCTTCCGATATGATAACTTGACTTGGAGGGCAGAAAACGACCACAGGGCCCGAATTATCTAGGGAATTGAACATAAAACCACATATTAACCTTTTACTTTCATGGGTTACGTAAAGAGTCCTACAGTGGGAACGAGACGATCTGCATAATACGATTATACGAATGTAGCGGTTTGATATTCTTGATTCTATAGTGGAGGTTTCTGGTGGGCAGTACAAAAGATTTTAATTCCAAACACATTGAAAAGGGTTGTGAGCAGAAGACCAAGGCAATGAAATTAACATTTTTCTTGAAGCAATATTATCGTTAACAGCTGCAAGAACTCTCTGAAAGCCAATAAAACCACGAAAATACTAAATACACACAAGTAAAAATTCTTAATTTAATTGCAGCATTATTCAGGACACTGTTTACCTTCTGGAATTATTTTAAAAGAGCATTTATCTGCATTGCCACTTGGATCCTTGGCCGTGTACTCAACCATAAGTGTCTCATTGATTACGTGAGGCGGCTTAATCCCATCAGGGAAGACTGTTACTTGAGGTTCCACGTTTGCTGTCGTCTAATGCAATTGGAGCAGTCCAATTTGCCACGGCTGTTGAATTTGTGCCGAGGTTTACACGAATGTCTGAGGGACAATTCTTGAATACAGGCGGTGACACATCTGCAAAAATAAGCAAACAGAAGACTAACATTTGGCAACAGGTAAATGACATATCAGTGTGATCTCTTCCGAATTATATGATCAACTGTATCCTATCCACAGTTTATTGGTTATTTTTATGATCTATTTTAGGGACGGAACGAATATTTTATTTTGGCTTCACTATCAACAACGTTTTGCTTTTTCAACAATCAAAAAAACTATTATCGCATTTTTACTTCGTCGGTGATCTATTAATGAAATATCACATGGCAAAATGGAATCTATTTGTTAAGTCTCCTACACACACTAAGCCAGATTCAATAAATTCTACCAATCAACTCAGGGTAAAGCAAGATCAGTTATGGCAATGGCGCCACGGCAGTTCCTCAACCAAAAATCTAAGTAGCTTACCAAGACATTTTAATATCGAAGATATGTTTTGCTCCATTTTCCATCGTTCTCACAATAGACCACAGTTTCTCCACCATTTCAAGGAAACCATTCCTGCATTCGAAGTAGCAGGCTGTACCGCTGACTGGAGACGACTTGCACATTCGGGGGTAAATAAAGCCGTACCTTGGAGAACTCAGAGAAGGACATCTCCGTACTACGATCAACGCAAATGATATTTGGAATTTATTACATGTTTTTCGGATAAAATAGTAGAGAAAAATCAATAATTAGGGACATTATAACATTTGAAAACATTGTGGGTTAAATTTGGAGTATTTCATCTTAATGTTCGTTCACTCTACGCATTTCATTGTATTTAGATAAATATTCTCTTTCTCAGTAGATTCCATTTGACCTCTTTGGTTTCATTTTATTTAACTTTGATTGATTCGGCGTAACTCCATAATTACTGAAAAGCATTAATTTTCGAGAAAGTTTTCATTTAACAAACTGAATGTTTTTAAATTTTATGCAGCATTATTGTTCTGCTTTTGAAAGGCAGTGCTTCGGCCAATATTAATAAGTTACTAACGACACTCTGATGCAATTAAAAAAGTACATCGTTGGAAGATTTTATCCTTTTATTTGTTGTGCTAAGGTTGCTGTGCCCAAAACTGAAAACGATTAACGCTGCATAATCCGAGGTGTAGTCAGTCTTCCGTCATATTTAAAGGATTGTCTCTGTCCACTTTGATATCTGATACTCATTTGATGTTCATTGGAACAATATCAATAAAACGTAATAACCTTTTTCTCATATAACAGAATACGCTTATCATTTACCCTGGCAGACTGGGAAAGAACCGTTCCAGTATCCTGTTATGTGACCTGGTTTCCTGAGGCAAGTGAGGACGCTAGACCCATCCAGGTTGTAACCATCTTTACAAACCACTTTGCACGTCGAACCATAAATGTTGTCACAATCTCCCAAAAAGGATCCTTCCAGCGGAGGTAACAGTGTCTGACATCTAAAGACTGGAAAAATGAAAAAATATAAGGAATGTAATATAGATTGTTTGGTTTTGGGCATATCCTCAATTTACATACGATTATCTATTGTTATTGGAGCAGGAAACGGATGGGAATGCATTCAAAATTAACATATAATTTGTACCCGGTAACCAAGGTTGAAAACAAAACATATCACCCAATCATTTCCTTTTGAAACAAAAGACAAAAGCGAGCGTTAAGGGTAGTTTAAACAATTGCTGATTAATCTGAGTAAAGTTAGTATTTTTACTAAATAACATAAATATCAGAGAGATTCCTTGGTAAACGCTGATAAAATTCATATGTTACCCTTTGAAAGAGAAAACACTTTTCTCAAAAGGAAGAATTATTCACAAACTCTCAGTTAAATTGTTCAACCTAATAGATTTTATGAACTTGATTTATATTACATTATCTTTCTGATGCTACTGCAATCAAGCCAATAACAAATCAATCTGTCTTCAAGTCTGTGTTCGACTTGTTGGGAAGCAATCATATCATAAACCATTTTCTGCTATCAATACTGTCTTACTGCGTTTCAGTTTGTTGAAAAAAAAAATTGACGATGATACATCAAGATCGCTCACCATTTTTTTAGGACTCTACTATCACACGGGAAAGCTTAAAATAGCTTACTTTCAACGGTGATGTGAAACTTGCAGATCTTGAAATTTCCTGCTACATCAGAGGCGTTGTAAGTGACCTCGTGCTTCCCATTATAGTATATGACTTGCACACCTCTCGAAGTCACAGTCGGTGCCAGACCAGAGTTGTCAGTGGCAATAACAGGAGGCCAGGATACTTGCGTGTAATTTCTTCCCTTGTCTGCATACGAGTTGATACCGCTTGGGCAGGTAAAGCCAAACGAAGGGCTTTCCACGTCTGCAGATAGAATTAAATTAAAATTAAAAATAATTTTTGAGCGCTGACCTTCTCCCCTCTTTTTTTGGCATATTTTTTTGTTGTTGTTATCGTTGTTGTTGTGATTGGTTTTTTTTATACATATGTGAGAGCACCTAAAAAGATCACAACTTGTAGTATTATCTAAGCCAAAGTTTTCCATGATCTTGCTATCTAACCTCTGCACATTGCAGTGGCGTTTCTTGACCATCTTCCATCTCCAAGGCAAGTTGCTATTGGTTCTCCATGCAGTCTGTAGCCTTTTCGGCAAGAGAAAAGACAAGTGGTGTCGTACTCCGGAGACGATGTGCAAGAACTTGGAGAGATATCGCCATCCTTTGGAGCTTGTAAAGACTTACAGCGGACAGCTAGGAGAAGAATATTCAGTAAGTCAACATCATTTTCAATACTAGAAAATAACATCAGAACTTTGCTGTTTATAAACCGCTCTGGTTTTCATGTATGACAATAGAATTATGGAGTGAGTTATCTTGTTTGAGAGATTTGAGAGACCTTGTAATCGCTTCAATTACGATACGGAGGACACTGTCTCTCTATTGATAAATAAAATAAAATGAGAAAAATGAGCAAAAGGATAAAAATTAATTGTTTGCTTATTATATTTTTGGCTATTTATCTTTTTTTGTTGGCATGATTACTGATAGCGGAATGGTTTTGTTTCCATAGCAGAATTAATCGATTAAAGCGCACGAGACAAACAAAAGCTTTTTTTTAAACATCTGTCAATGTTCTTATAAATCAAATTAAATCATGTGAGTTTATCAATTTGCACTGCCCCTCATGCCCCCCCCCCTCCACACCCTTACCCTCACAGAAGGGCTCTTCTCCAGACCATGTACCATTAGCTTGACAGATTCTCTCGGTGGAACCATTTACACGCTGGTACCCGACGTCACAGTACAACAAACATTTGTCACCATAAGTGTTATCCACAGAGCCACGCGAACATCCATATTGTGTACTGTGGTCGGGAGGAATTAGACGCGGGCACCTGATCACTAAAAAAAGTATATGGTCAGAGTAAACTTTGTGACTTTTTTATATCTAAATTTCTTGGACTACAGATGATTCGGTTCAACTTTCAACGTGCTTTTTACAAACGTGATTTTGCAAAGTTATGTGGTAGAAAAAAAAATGTTCCGACCATTTTAAGAAAGTGGCCATTTTCTTGGGATGGGGGAAGGGATTAAAGCGAACGGAAAGAAATATAACTTTGGAATTTGACTTACAATCACATTTTGTCTCGTTTCCTGTCCAGAAACCCAAAGAAGTCACCGGGTCCTTCTCACAACCCGGAGGGCAGAGCCTATCATCTTGTGTCCAATGTGACAAGCGAAGGAACATTTGGATCCATACTGATTACCCTTGGTGCAAAGCGAGCCTCCTCCCGCTGGAGCTTGTAGTTTAGGTGAGCACCGCAAAACTAAAAGAAAGAAACAAACAGCGTAGGGTAGAAAGAAGGGCAGGCGCGAACACAAAGATAATATCGAGACGTGCGCCCAGTCTGTCGCCTTTATTGCGTGCCTTCCTTTTTTCTCATAGATTTAAGTATTACTACATTCAATTTATCCTGTTTAAATATACTCTCAACGTAAAAAAAGTACCACTCTTTCACATTTACATAATTAAAATTTCCCCTGCTAGTAAGTAAATTTTTTCCCACTTGGCATTTTTCTGCCGAGTGGTTAAGGTAAAAAAAGGGGTAGGTGTCTTAAAACTGGGGTTTACTGGAACGATTAAAGTGATACTTTCTCTCTTTTCTCAGCTTTTTAAATTTAATGTTTTTGTTATTATCAACACATAACAGACCACAGGGCTGACAATTTTAACCATATCAGGGATCATTGTGACATCTGCCCATTTTGAGAAACATTTACCTTGAACAAAATCTTGAATCTGCATTCGGCAATGTTCCCTGATCTATCAGATGCTAGGTATCGTATATTGTGTTCCCCAGCGGAAAATGTGTTCCCAGGTTGTTTTCCAAACTGTGTAATGTTTGGAACAAGGCCAGAGTTGTCTGTACACGTCGGATGGACCCAAGTCACTTGGGCTGACGTTTCACCTCTATCAGCAGTGATGACAATGTTGGCGGGGCAGTCTGCAAAGACTGGCGCGGAAACATCTGAAAAACAGTTCAAAATAAAACATAAACAAATTTGAGAGAGACAACTATAAAAATATAGTATCGAATAACACGTGGAGTCAACTTCAGGTGAGCTAACGTAGCTTCCTCAAAAAGGGAGAAAACTACTAAATGCACAAGAGTTATGAAAAAACTCTCCGTTTAGCCTAGTGTGCTATCAAGTAGTTTTATAGTCGCTAATAGATTTTCCCGTTTTTTAGGTTTCTAGGCAAAATTTACTCTGAAGAAATTGTTCGGTGCAAGGTTATTTCTAAATGTTAATTTTGAATTAGACCCCGAAAGGCTATTGGCTTTTGAAATGGGATCAATGTCAGTATCTGGGCAACTGCCCACCTATCCCTCCCCAAACTCAACAACAGTCAATTAATGACAAGTTAGGCTTAATGTCGGGTTAGGGGAGTGGTAGGTGGGAAGTTGCCCAGATACTGATATTGATCCTTGAAAAGAATATTATTTGTTCGCAATGCAGTTGTTGGTATTCAAATAAAACTGTTTGATTTCAGTTTTGCATGCTGCTCGACTCTCAAAGTGATTAATGATCATAGAGGAACTCGATGGTTTAAGATTTTCCTTTAATTGGAGAGGGTATTCAACAAACTGCTGCCCCGCGAAAAAAAGGAATAGTAGCAATAAACAGGTTTGTTTCTCCTTTGTTGAAATTTGCATGTTGTATGTATGTTTATTGTAGTCACAATTATTAAGGATGACTCTTTTTGTCGTCTTTGGCATTTACTTTACTCCAAGCTCGTTACACTGGAACTGATATGAGTGCGCTGTTGCACAATGTTGGTTAAAATGTCTTGTCGAAGGTCGTTAAATTGTGTTCACCTTTGACAGAAAATTGGTAATGAAGACAAACCTTTACAAGAAGGATTTCCTAGAGGAGACCAATCGTTGTTCTGATTGCAAGTCTTGATTCCAGGCCCACCCTGTAGATATCCATTCTTACAGGAGAACCAGCACTCTGAGTTATAATTTAGAACAGCAGTTGCATTGGTACAGGATGCCGGGCCGATAATTAGTCCTTCTGATTGAATGGAAAACGGTGGGCAGGTGATAGCTAGAATAAAAAATAAGTGGTTTGTTAACAGAGATGCGTCATAGGTTATTTTCTTAGGTCGACCAGGAATTTGGAATGTTGGTTTTTGCGGAGTGAGGAAAACCGGAGGACCTGGAGAAGAACCCTCAAAAATCTCAATCCACATTTGCGCCAGGTCGGGGATCGAACCCAAGCCACGGTGGTGGAATGTAATGTGAGTCCTCTCACAACTACGTCTGCCCCGCTACCAGAAAAATACACGAAATGAGATTTCTCAATTCAAGGAATCATCCCTTTTTTACCTTCACACTGAAGCTTGGTTCCACTCCATTTCCCATTCTGCAGACATGTTCGTTTCAGCGATCCGCCCACAGCTTGGTATCCCATCATGCAAGAAAAGAGACAGGAAGTACCATAGATAGAGGATGCGCCAGTACAACCATAACCTGATTTGACTGCGTTACCTGGATTATCCAGAGCAGAGCATTGAAGAGCTGCAATGAAAAACTGGATTAATCAAGGGACATTTTTCATTCAAAATCGAAGACGAAATTCCAGGATTTGGTTGAAATTTGGTGTATTTTTCATTATATAGTGTTCAGAGTATATTCCAATTTCTTCTTTCATGCCATATGTATTCGTGTTTTCTTACGTTCTTTTCTGACGTTCTTTTCTCGTGCCCGGTGCCCGCCCGATTCCTTACACCCTGCTCTGTATTGGCCTTTTTATCTTTTTATTATTAAACGTGCACAACTGAAACGTATTCTTTTAAAAAAAATCGCACTTTATGCTGGTGGTACAACAACGTCTTATTTAATTTGTTTTTATTGGACAGTTGAGAATTGTTCTCAATTATCATAGTTGTCGTTCTTGTCGCCATCGTCGTTGTCATCCTTATAAATATCGTCTCTTTCGACTTTTCACCTTGATAGACAGCCTTTTATGATGGTGGTGGCCGAGAACCACATTTCTCCGCATTCTGTTTCAGTTGACTGAACAATGAAGTCATATCTTTTTCTACCTTCACAGTGAGTACCATTTCCCGTCCAGTGCACTGTATTCGTCCCAGGTTTTTTCTCACATTTTCTTTCCTCAGGTCCTTTTATTTCGTATCCTTTATTACACGTCAAGCGGCAGGTGCTGCCGAATAAGTTTCCACAGGCGGCATTCTCCAGTCTTCCGTTTGCAGGGGCGAGTAGAACGGGGCATCGAAGTACTAAAAGTAATAAAAAGAGAGCTAGTAGAAAAAAGGCTCAGAGAGATTGTTTCTCTCAATCAAGTGTAGAAACTAAATGGAATTCCTTTGAGACCCAGTCAGAAGTTGCTCATGAGAATTTGCATGTACGAATACAAGGCAGCATCGAAGTGGAAGTAGCAAAGGGAAGTCGGTAAAATATAAGCATTAAATGGGTGCTTCTTTTAGTAAAATGTGGAAAGTAAATATCCATAGTAAGTCCTAAAAAAACTGCACCATCTTCAAAAAACGACTTAGTAGACTTTAGCAACCTAACCTACTATTGCGCTTAAGGTAGTTTCCCTTTCCAAACAAGTTTGAAAAAAGGAAAGGGAAGTCATCCTTTATTGTCGTTGTTTTTTCTAGCAGTTTTCCTCTTAGTTTACCGTTTTATTGAATATCAGTCAAATAAAACACAGAAAAGCTCTCTAGTCTGAATCCAAAATACGACACCATTTGTGACCTGATGCAAACGAATAGTTGTGAAAGGTATCGCGACGATTCTTTACATTTCAAAAAATTTATCATTAAAAGTCGTCACAAGTGACATACGTTCAATACGATGGTGCTAAGAGAAGATCATACGGAGACACCCAGCCTACTCCAGCCTTGAATGGCAAGATAATCCTCAATTAGCATATCTAGACTCAACGTGAACAGTGTCCTGACAATATCAAATTTTTACTTGCCGTGATCCAAATATAACAAAAGAGAAATTACCCAACTAATTATGCACTTACGTAAGATTCAGTATGTCAGCTAAATTCTGATTTTGGCATGGAGCCCACAAATACCTTGAACATTAACTTGAAAGTGACAAAACTTCGCGTTCCCAGGTAGATCTGTGGCAGTGAAGGTTATCGAATGGTTCCCCTCAGAAAATATGTGCGGAGATGTCACTTGAGGAGACACAGACACGATGGCCTGACCATTATCAGTGGCTATGACTGGTTCCCAGCTTATTGTGGCCGACGTTTTTCCTTCGTCAGCAAAAACACTTCGTGCAGATGGGCATGTTTCACCAAATGAAGGGGCTTCATAATCTATGAGAGAACAGCCAAGAATTTGAAAAGTAATTTTTGAACTTGCAATGAACCCCGTTTGGTGTAAGTTGCACTTTTAATCAAACATTTTGGACCTTGTCCTTTATTAAGTAAAAAACAGATAATCTACCAACCCTTCCCATTCTGATCCAAACGTCTTGAAAATAAGATACGAGGCTTCGCTAAATCGTTTCAGTGGGTGTCCATCATCGGTTAAGCGTAAATGCAAAATTCACTCAAGACACGTTGACACAAAACCCGCGAAGATATAACAGAAGAGAGATCAATCATTCATTTTTATGACATTTTTAACCCGGAATCCCGTGCAATTATGTGCTAAACACTTGTCATTCCATAAGTTACCCACTTGTGACAAATCCCATTGTGACAAATTCCATTGTACCTTAAGCTTACCTTGACAATAGAACCCTACATTTCTCCAATGTCCATTGTCACACTTGCTTGAGCTGGGGCCAAAGACTCTGAATCCTGGCTTACATTCATGTAGACACGTCTCGCCATGCAGAGGCTTGGTTTTGCATATGTAAGGAGTAATTTGCCCATTATCCGGTTCAGTTAGTGGTGGACACTGATGTACTAAAGTGAAAATATATTCATGACATCAGCAATTTATAGTATTACATTTCGAAACATCAAAGTTTTGTGATGCTTCGCTTTCGATTTTGTTTTACTTTTGTTCTCGTTTTTTTTCCTTGCCCTTTCACGGGGAAGGGGCCTTTACTTCTCTAATGCTTGTTTGCTTTCAATTTCTCTTTCCTTGTTTGCCCGTTTGTTTATGTTTCCTTTTATGGGATGGGAGGGGCCTTTTGCATTCACTTTTTCAGTTCCCTTTTATTCCTAGACTCATCCCTCAAGAAATACTGACCTTTTGATTGAGACCAGTACCTGAATTGATAAGTTCGTGTTCAGCCCTGCCGGGTGCATTGCTTGGCTGCTCTGAGATAAGCAGGTAATTAAGTGTTAACAACTAAGTTGAAAACGTAAATTAGCCACTGCAGAGGGTAAAAAAGCTGACGTTTCAATCGCTCTGATGAAGAGCTAACGCTCGAAACCTCAGCTTTTTACCCTTTACGGTGGCTAATTTACGTTTTCAACTAAGTTGTTAACATTAAAATTACCTGCTATACTCTCCCACCGACGCAGCACCACAGTTTCTCTAGAAACTTACCCCTTTATTCATTTGCTCCGAGATAAGTTACACAACGGCTCCCCTTACATCATTAGGCTTAAAAATGTGCAAGCATATTGTTTAGAAAATGTTACTTGGGGTTGTATCGCAGTACTTCTGGTCACTATGTTATGGAAACACGAATGAAAATATTTTGCATTTAACAATAACTTTCCAATCATTCATTGCTCCATTTATTAATTCACCCTTTGGTTCTTACTGCTTTTCCCCTGTGTTCATTCATTTATTTAGCCTCTCACTTCTTCATTGGTTCATTCAAGTATCGTCTTGACATATTTTTTTACTTATAATATCGTCACTTAACAAATTAATTACGTAGCTATTGATCTAGCGTTTACCTTTACAGTTTGCTGTTGTCCTTGGATCCCATTCCCCATCAATGCCACAAACAGAATTTGAATGGCCACTTAGTTCATACCCATCATCACAGTTGACCTCGCAACGCGTCCCAGAAACCACCTGTAACTGACCTGCACATTGTGCAGATATCTGTCCATGGCTGGGAGCTGACCACTCACTGGTGTCACAGGTAATTCCTGTAAGCAGTTTAAATTGAAAGATTCCAGAGTGATTTTATGAAGTAAGCATGATCTTTTTTTATTCTAATATCTATGCGACTCTACTTAATAAATAGCTTGTAGGTAATGTAATAAAGCACAGAGAGGGATCATTGCGAAATGCCATGCTTAGCGAATTAGATTGAAAAAAAGGGGTAATCCGTGATCTCGCCTGAATAATTTTATTCTTTTATCATACTCCTCTAATACAGGCACTGATTCCCCTCTTAGAAATAAGTCTGGAAAAGCTTGCAATTTTATTTTTTTGTGTCTTTCAGTAAGGAAGGCTCATTCAATTTATATTCTTCATTCAAAGTATGAAAGAAAAACCACGTACTATCACATTTTTTCCAGTTTCCTGGAGAAATTTTGTAACCAGGGTTGCAACGACATGAGTAGGTACCATCGTAGTTAACGCATAATTGTTCGCATCCCCCGTTGCCATGGCTACACTCGTTACAGTCTATGGTGACATAGCGATTGCCAGAACAGTCAAGTCCACCATGAGCTGGGGCTGGGTTGTCACAGTTTCTACTTCTGGTCTTGTAACCATTGGAACATTGTGCCTCTTCCCAGCTGGCTGGGTTCCAAGGACCCCACTGACCATGTCTTGGTGCTAAAATACATCGAGCAGAACGCTATAACATCATTGATTATTAATAAGCAGTTAATCGTCAAATTTGAAAGCGAACTCGCTCCGAAGAACCCTGAATAAGAGAAGAATGGGGCAAAATTGATTTGGTGCAGCTCACTTTTCATAGTTTCAGAAGAAGGATGAAAAACAAGGTTTTTGTCCGTTGCCATGCCTTATTGTGATTCAGATGTTGCCTTTTATGGTAATCGCCTTAAGGTTCTAAAAACTTTAATTTTTGCCCTCGCCATGACAGGAAAATATGCAATTCTAGCAGTGACGTTATTTCAAGATTCCGACGGATTCTCAAGGAGATTTGCCTTCCAATGCGCTAAAGTTTCGACTACGGACACCGCGACTCCTATTTTTCCATCTGTCGCCGATCTGTTTTAGTAATAAGGGGCTAATTAAAAAGGCAATTTTTGATGAGAAATTATTTTGTACAAGAAGCAGCGCTGAAACTCGCAATGAACCCTGCATTGTGTTTATGCAAGTGATACCAGTTCTTCTCGGAATAGCAGTGTCCGCAAATTCGAACTCTGAGCACATCTAAAGACAATTTTCGAGCAGCTAGGATACTCTTAGCAATCTTGAAACCTGGAAAGCGGAAATAAGATTTTTATATACGTTGTTTCCGGTGCATATACTTTTCCTTGATAAGAACCCTTAAGAATTACTTTCTCTCGGAACTTGGTGTTATATATTTCAAAAATGTCGAATCTGAAAATTCCTCTAGCCTCAACAATTTTGCTTCGCTCGTCGAACGCAAGGTGACCAAGATTTCTCAACGCAATCTAATATTCCATGGACCAGTTTTTCCACTATTTTTCTTAGGAACCAGTCAGAATTTGACAAAACTAGGCATAGGCATTTGTTGACATATTGTGTTAGGTGTGCATAGTAATTAGTTGTTCGAGGTAACGCAAGGGCTATCGAAATTTAATCGGTTGAACGCACATGATCAGCTTGCAGTTAAACTCGCCGACTTAAGTAAAAATCATTGATGTTAGATAAAAACCAATTTCCTTGCGTCCGAAGAGCATGATCGAAAATTCGGGAAGCGATTACAGGAAGGGGAAGCGTCGAGGCGAGACCTAATCAGATCAAAAGCATAATTTACTTCTGGACGGATTTCGTGACTGTTTACATTTGAATGAACGAGCCGCCATAAACAATTAACAAAGGCTGCATTTAGAATTTTTTTTCTGCAGCTAAATTCGCGGTAATATCTAAACGGACACCACATCAAGCGATCGATTTAGATTACGCCTATATTACTAACATTAAAAATTGTGCTTATGTTATTCTCGAAGTCTATTTTAAGATTGGCTATTGAAGATGATTCATTGTCATAAAAAGCGGAAATGACCCTTTTCCGTCGCAGTTCCTAGAAAATAGATTATTCTTAGGCTAGATTACTGCAGACTATATTTAAAACAAAGTCGAATAATGCGCATAATATCCATGAACGTTCCTGAGTATAAGTATTTATCATATTTCCCAGGTTAATTGGTCATCGTTGACAATAAAATTGATCAAATCCCAAGTGAACTCTCTCGAACTGACTTCCCTTTCCAGATGCTTTAATTCTCGGAAATCACGACAGTCTTGCTTTTGTTGTAAACAGGATGTTGTTGATGGAGGATTACTAACAGACATCAGAATACACGAAAACACAAACACTTAGTCGTGGCTGCATTCCATGTTTTTGTTGTCACTTACTGAGCTAACCTTTTGAAGGAAAAATGATCCTACCTAGGCGACAGTGAGAACTGAAAGTGAATGTTTATAGCTTATGACGTGATGGTTATTTTTAAGTCAGACGCATGCCTTGAACAATTCACTACCACAAAACATTTCCTCCAGCTAAATTTTTATACCTAGACGATCAAATTTATAACAAGTAAACTGGAAAAAAATGGGCAGAAATTTAAGAACGGAGGTTAGGCAAGTGACTATGTCCGTGTCTGGAAATGCTTGGGGTTTCATTTCGTTTTGCAAATTGTGGGGGTTTTTCCCATGTGAGCGATTCGATTCCTACTGAGCAGACATATGATTTAATAAGGCATTATATTGAGTACTCGACTTCGCAAAGCTTTCTCACGTGGATAGGTCAACAAAATGTGTAGCTAATCAATAAAAAGTCTTCATTTCGAGCTCAAAACGTCTTTTTTTTTTTTCAGATTTGCAGCGAAAGTGAAAGCCTTATACCACCACCGACGCTTCGTAAGCACATTCCGTGAGAAATAGAATACGTTTAGTAAAAACTAAGAACAAATGAAAGGTTCTCTGAGAGCTGGCGAGTATTGAGCGGGAAATAAAGAATTCCACAAGAGATTTAACATATTTTTAAGAGCTTTGTTTGTGTAAATACAATATTTGAAGGGCGCCTCTTTAATTCGTAATACGATCATTAACTGCATCGCGCGAATAATTTGTGAAATCACATAATCTTATCTATTCCTGCAAGGAACCGATTTTTCAAGTGCTATATTTATTACCAATGGCAAGTTTACACCATATCAACTGTCTCCTACTGTTTCCTAGTTCATAAGAAAAATGCTTCCGTTTCACGAGTTACGAGGACTGCAGCAAGAGAAGCGAGTCTTGCTTGATTTTTTCGCTTATTTATCCAGAATACTTATCGATATCCAACGTTTAGTAGCTTTGTACAACTCAAAAGAAAGGGATGGTCAAAATTTTGGTATCTACACATTAACTCATGTCTCCGCAGTTCTGTTATGGCAACACATTGACACCCATGACCAAAATAATAAAATATTAAAGAGTATTATTACTCACAAGGTCCGCAGCCCCCACAGCCTTCGACATGATTTTGTTTTCCACCAAAGGCGATGCATCCAAGAATTAGGATAGCGCTCGCAACAACATTCATGGTTCTCCTGCAAGAGCGAGTTAATTAAGGAAATGATAGTGGGGACTTGTTGATTGACCAGACGCCTAACTCTCTTTGGGGGAAACCCCCTGACAGATGCTGCCATACAAATAAACATACAAAATTAGTCTGCGCGGCAACTTCATTTGCTATCGAGAGTGTCTGACCATGTTCGTGCACATGCTTAGGGTTCCTTGTAAATCAAGGAATGTCTTTCTTTTGAAATAGAATAATCGAAAAACTCCAACAACAAGTAAGTAAAATTTTAAGTGGAGGAAAAATGAGTCATTGTGCATAGAGACTTACGTATTTATGTTTTCACCTTTCAGCTGGTGCACTTAAGGCGACTTTAAGACGCAAATATCAAAATACGCAGGTATTCCAAATTCTTAGGTATAGATTTGCAATTATAATTCAGGACAAACACAGAGTATCACGTAGTAGAAGAACCGTTACGTGCGGAACTGGTAAAAATTTCTTTGAATAATTTTCATAACAATAAAAGTGTTTGTCACGACGTGATGCTATTCTTCAAATTGTCATATCCCAGAATCACTCTTATTTATCACAAAAATTTCTGTCTCTTCCTTTGAGAGAAAAGCAGTAAATTTGCCACTCCAAATTTAGATCGTGGGGTCGATGTAATTTGAAGAGCTATTTTGTACAACATCAGATCTCCTTTAGGCTGTAATAAAATATCACGCAATTTGTCTAAAGAGTTTTAATGGATACGGGCTATTTGCAGGAATACTATACGATGGCACTGCAACGTTACGCATAATAGCCTTGCTTATCCAAAATTTGATTCCTTAAAGCGCCCTTCAACTGCAGTTCTCTCCGCTTTTGCCAGTTCATTATACAGAAAAATTATGATTACTAAGCATTTCCCAGTTTAAATTTGGCGACCCATTGTTATGGTTCTTATTTGGGAAAGCACGTACTGCCCGTAAGGCATGGAACTGAAAATTATTAAAATAATTTACGACCAGGTAGTGCTACTTACTTCCTTAAATTTTATCGGTTATCTTTACACGCGAAGTAGAACAGATCGAGCACCATTCCAAACGTGTGAGACCAAAGAGTTCCCTACCTCAGTATAACCGGGGCAAGTCCCTTAAGTTTGGAAACTGAAAGCATACATAAATATTACCACATCGCTTGTAATTGACGCAGCAGAAGAGTTCAGGTTACAAAGAGTTTTGTTTTCTCCTTCCATCCTCAACGTCTGCTTTGTTTTTTGTAAGCTCGGTAAATTTATCTGTACCCGTTGACGGTCTAATTTTGTACTTACTTCTTCATTTCATACTAGATGATTAATGGTTGGTTGTTATGGTGTTGTTTAAATAGGGATCGAACTTTATAAACAACTAAAGAACATGAGTGTGCTACGTTGGATTTACATGTTGACATCCTTTCTTACGTTGCTTGACACGAAAAGGACTCAAGTAAACGGAGGTAAGATAAAGGGGAAAAAAAATACTCCTTGCATACGATCAGATCTGCAAAGTTAGGAGAGCTGGAAATCGACGCTTTACAGTCACGTAGTAGTCCATGGGAACCCCATGGAAACTTCCTGCTCTTTTCTCAACCACAGTATGGATTCAGTTTTCACTAGCCATAGTTAAAACTCTTATGGAATTCATATAAATACTTTCCTAAGCCGAAATTTACGTTAAACAAAGCTGCAGCTGTCAGGTAGTTGTTATCCGTTAATATGCAAATGTCTAAATCTTCCTTGTCTCCTGTCTAGAACTGTAAACAACGTGGCAGTTCTTCCTTTCGATCAGAGTTCTTAAATTTCCTAAAGTTGCTTTTCTAAGGTCACTGTAACTTTCTGGTTATCAAAATGTCAATCCTGCCTGGACTATGCAAAGGCATTGAACACGAAAATAGTAAATAAATAAACACCAGTTCTTTCACGGTTCACTTACTGATCCGAGGAATTAAAATATTTTTCATAGACTCAAAGAAGGCTGGTATATATATTCCTTACAATAACTCTTCAAACTATTAGGATCAAAACTTCTGAAAGATTATCACTCGCAACGGAAATTGTAAACAGTCACTTCACAAAGGGAGGAGTGGGTCTGTAGTTTCGAGAAGTTAACGGAACAAGTGATCGACACCGGAAGTTGAAAACATGCTGCACAAACCTAATAATGGGCCAATGAAATCACGGCCTCTGCAAAGCCAGGTTCCACCAATCGGTCCCATTCCCAAGCATGTGGTTCACTTGAGGGTCTCAATGGGCTAACGGCTTTTATGGCTAACCATTAAAATTTGGGCCATTTTACGGCGAATGGTTGATTTCTTTTTGATGCGATTGCAAGAAAAAATTTTACAGTTAAGTTTTTTAAGAATCACAGTTAAACCTTATCAGTTTTTACGCCTGACGGCTAATTTCTTTGCAGTTTTAGGGCTAACGGTTGACCCCATTGAGACCCTCTCCTTTGGTAATGAATTTACCTCTATTTTCACTTTCCATTCTTTAATGACAGAAGAGGCAAATCCAATGCTTAGTTATTTAGATATTTCGTTCAAAAAAGATTTCAAATCACGATTTTTTTCCTCACTACTTTACGACCTTCCGGAAATTACATTTAAGACCACTGAAGATAATTCCATGTATGTTTTACGTTTTAACTTTAACTACAATGGTATTCAAGTCTAACCACCAATTTTTTTTTATCCCCCCATATTTATTAAAGGGGTAAGTTTCGAAGGAAACTGTGGTACTGCGTCAGCGGGAGAATATAACAGGGTAATTTGTTATTTTCAACTGAGTTGATAATATGAATTGGCCACAGCAAAAAGTTTCAAAGCTGAACTTTCGAACATCAGCCCTTCAGCAGAGCGAATGGAGAAGGGCTTACGCTCGAAACGTTAGCTTTGAAGTTCGTTCAAGTGGCCGATTTACGTTAAAACCAAAACACCCATTATCGTGGCTGTTTTTATTTTTTATTATATCAATATATAGCAGAGTATAAGGGGTGAACTAAAGACAATTGACTGCCAATTTACCAGGGGGTGGGGGGTATAAGAACATTACAGAGCCTTACGGAGGATAAGGTAAATTTCATCATAAAAGAACCAAAATTCCCCTCTCCCCTCTTCCTCCCCAACTGATGAATAATGACAGGTCCCTTATTTATTTCTTTTTTCATCCGTAGTTTCGCTATGCAGTTCTCCCTGTTTGTTAGTTTCTAACACAACGGATATTGTTACCATGAACATCCAAACCTCTTCTATTAACTCAGTTGTATTGGGTCTAACAAGAGCTGTTGCGATCGACTATCACTTAAATTTGGGCTACGTATTTTGGAGTGACGTCACCGAACACAATATCAAGCGTCTTCACCTCGATACTGATACTAAAACTACAATTATCAGCAATATTGGAGTTTGCGATGGACTCGCTGTGCATTGGAGGACTTCCCAGCTATTTTGGACAGATACAACATATAATACCATATCCGTATCAGACCTGGATGGCAATAACCAAGTTGCAATAGTTTCCTCTGATCTCGATAAACCAAGAGGGATTGCTTTGGATCCTGACAATAAGTAGGTGTTTGTCTGTTCACAAATTGAGCCATTAGTAAGTAGTTTTAAAATTTTGTACTAAAAGGGGACATTCCAGGGTTACTTGCTTTAATAGGATAATTGCTACACGCAGTTTCCATTAACTAACCTGATTACTTTTCTCATGTTCTCTCCGTTCAACCCTTCTATGATTTCTACCGACAGGTTTATCTTGAGTTAAAGTTTGAGATGTGGAAGATATAGCTAATAGAAATCACTATATGATTGATTTAACTAATGTCACACATGATCTCATATTTTTGGTTTCTGTTCTAGATTTATTTATATGTTTTGTTCGTGTGTCCCTGTTTTGTTTTGTTTTTTTCTTTCTTTCTTTCTTTCTTTTTGTTTGTTTTTTCTTTTCTGTGTGGTAAGGTGGGGTGGGAGGGAGGAAGAAATAGAGGACAGCTGGAGCTAAGTCTAAAAAATTACCTCTCTGTATTTCTTTCTTTTCAATCGTCCAACAGTTTTATGTTCTGGACTGACTGGGGACTTAACCCCAAAATTGAAAGAGCTACCTCGAGTGGAAAACAAAGGTCAGCCATCGTTACAACGAATCTTTATCATCCAAATGGTCTTGACCTTGACAAAGGAAATCAACGCATATTCTGGGTTGATGCAGCCTTGGACAGAGTAGAATCCATCGATTACAACGGTGGTAACAGGAAGCTGCTATTCCAACGGAGTGGTTTACATCCATTTGGAGTTACTTTGGTTCCACCCTTCTTGTTTTTTACCGACTGGAATACAAACAGAGAGGTTCATAAACTAGACGCCCTGACTGGAGAAGTGTTTCGAAGCTACAGTATCAATGGTGGAAAGCCAATGGGCGTCGTAGTTTACGATGGCTCCCGACAACCATCAGGTCAGTTAAGTCCTATGCATGCGAATACCAAGGGGTTTGTCAAGTCCATAATGGAATTTTATCTTGAGCTAAGTAATCAGATAGACTTCCTTCGTTCCAAACTCCTTATGCAACACTGCACAAAAACATTTCACCACATCATTAACAGTATTTTAATCATTTATTCTATTTTCTTATTTAGTCTCTTACAACTGGATTCCTTCATAAATTTTTATACTTTTGACAAGATAATGACGTGAAGTAAACGTTTAAAGTCCTCTCCTAGTATTTTATCTTTTCTAACGATGAAAACCTATTTTGTCTTTGCAAGCGTCAAGTCCATGTTCTGTAAACAATGGAGGATGCAGTCATTTTTGCGTTCCAAAAGCCTCTGGTCATGAGTGCATTTGTCCAACAGGCTTGGCAGTAAAACAGAATGGAAAAACGTGTGAAGAAAGTAAGTCTTTGGCTCTCGTGCTTGAGTTCTGTATCATCACTTTTGTCGCGTATTTCTAATAAACATTCTTCATTAACTTTCATTACAGAAGAAAATAAGTTTTTTCTATATACGGATGCCGACGAGAAATCGACGAACATCATTTCATTGGATGTCAACTATTTAGTATCCAAAACCTTGTTCGTGCACCTTGGAGATCATCGTCCTATTGCTTTGGACTTTGACCCTCTTGAAGATCGCGTTTACTGGACTGACGTAAGACAAGGGCGCATCATGAGCGCCTTCAGAAACGCATCTTCAGCAAAAACTTTGTATTTTTGTAACGTCCTTAATCCTGATGGCTTAGCTATTGACCACGTGGGTCGAAACATTTATTGGACAGATACTGGGACAGACAGGATTGAATTGGGTCGTCTTGATGGAACAAAAAGGAAGGTCTTATTCAAAGATGCACTCGATGAGCCGAGGGCCATAATACTTGATGAAAGAAATGGGTAAGTGATTGAAAGCAGTTTTGTTATGTATGTCCAGTATGTCCAGGAACTGCCTTTTCTCTTTCACCCTTTTTATCCTAAATTTGATAGCCTCAGTCCATTTTTCTAAATTTACTCCTAGTTTTTGATAGCTCCTTTTGTTCTGATCCATAACAATAGGCAAGCAAATTGCGTTCAAAAAGACTCTAAGGAAACCTACTTTTCTTATCTTTGTTTGCTTTCAGCATGATGTACTGGACTGACTGGGGAGTCAATCCAAAGATTGAGAAAGCCGAGATGGATGGCTCAGGGAGACAATCCATTGTCACAGGAAATCTAGCCTGGCCAAATGGACTGACCATCGATCAGGCTACAAACCGTCTATACTGGGTTGACGCTAAATTGGACACTATAGAGATGACCGACCTTAATGGTGCGAGTAGACAGGTTCTGTTATCATCTGCAGATCAAATACATCCCTTTGGTTTAGTGTTGTATGAAAGTGTGCTTTACTGGACTGATTGGAATAAGAAAAGCATTCTACGTTACAATTTAACCAGTGCAAAACATGAAACGGTGATTCCTGACCTCCAGCAACCGATGGACATTCACGTTTATGATCCATCTTTGTCATTTACAGGTAATTACTCAGATTATTAGTATTTCAATTTAAAACTTTACAATTTAAGTTCACAGTCCCTTTCAATGTCAAAACTTGGATGGACTTGAAACTCTCTAGCATTAGAAATATTAGACCTAAGGAAAAAGAAGGCAAATAGGAGAACGTTTCAAGCGCTGCTCCATCTTAAGATTTTCAAGCCACAAATTCATAAAATACAGGAGAGATGAAAGTCTGAAGTTAGTACAAATAATTAGAGGTGTTTATAAGATTATAAAATTCATGTTCTGACTTGTTACCGCCATTAGGTCCTCACGCATGTGCTCAAAACAATGGGTTATGCAGCGACTTCTGTCTACTGAAGCCAGGAGGATACAAATGCGCATGCCCAACAGGGATTGTGCTGAAGCCTGATGGGAGAAGTTGTGATAATGGTGAGGACGCAAGTCATATTTTCCCTTTTAACTTTGCCAAGTGCTTTTTAATGCTGGCCATACAAGTATCATAATAACTAGAACACGCGAGAGTAGCATCCTCGGCCAGGAATACATTTTGGAATAAAGTGGAAAGTAACCAAAGTTGCACTTTTCCCTATAAGGAACTTTTTTTCTATTTAATCTTTAATTTTTTAATAGTGTTCATTTGTCGCTTATTCTTGAGAAAGTATGCATTTATACGACTGCTCTATCTCCTTTTTGTTCAAGATGGTTTTGAAAAAGCGAATTTAGAAAAATTCATGGTCTTTCCTGAAGCTGATACTCGAGAAATATACAGCGTTGCAATCTCAGTATCAGAGAGCCCTTGCAAACCTCTGCAAATCAAAACAAACATCTCTTCGCCCGTGGCGGTCGACTACGATCCACTCGATAGAAAAATATACTGGACAGATGTCGCCCTGAAATTAGTGGCAAGAGCTTTTCCTAACGGATCTTCCGTTGAGGTCGTCGCATACAACAAAGTTGAGGGGCCTGAGGGGCTGGCAGTCGATTATATTGAACGGAATCTATACTGGACAGATGCGGGAACCCGCAAAATCGAGGTAGCACGCTTAGATGGATCATCTAGAAGAAGTCTTATAACATCAGGAATCGAAAGTCCAAGAGCCATAATACTCAATATAGCAGAAAGGTAACTATAGGTAGTTTTATTTTGATTACGCGTCGTTATCTACGCATTAGTTGCCACTAATTGTTTTCTTGTCAATAGTGATGAAGTGATCTTTAAAACCTACACACACCATGAAACAAATTTCGGGGATAATTGGCCTTGAGTAATTGCTGCGCCTGTTTTTGCAACATAACGTTTTTATTCTGACGAGTTGCTCGAATGCAAACTATAGATTTGAAGTTGCACGAGGATTGTCACAGAACGAAAAGGTTTGTATCGAAGAGTTATAGAAGCGGTTTTCGCCAAAGGTGTTCCAATTCTTAGCAGGACGGGTAGAGAAACTCGTGAGACAGAAAAAGGAGAAGGAGCGAAACGGATGAATGGAATTAATTAAACTAGCTTAATGATTGTGCTCATCAAGGACAGATGCTCTACTGCTTCAAAAGAAAAAGGAAAAAAATCAGTGGGCTTTGGAAAAGTGCTAAATTTATTTGAAAAACAGTTCTATAATAGTAAATATTGTCTCTGCAAATTTATGTACTAAGGACTCTACGCTAATCCTCTGATATTTCAAAGAAAACAGTGCTACCTTTGCAAAACAGTCGCCAACACATCAGATAGTTTGACGCAGGGTTGTGCGAATATTTGGTGTTAGATATTCTAAATTATTTACTTCTTTTTAAGTCACGATCATGATTTATTATTTCTAGGAAGATGTTTTGGAGTGATCGCGGATCTTCTCCAAAGATTGAACAAGCGAACATGGACGGCTCTTCCAGGGTGGTTCTTGTTAGTTCTGGACTTAAAGGGGTTAACTCACTAGCTATAGACTACTCTGGAAAACTGTTGTACTGGTGCGATGCAACTCTCGATAAGATCGAAAGGGTAGACTTTCAAGGGAATAACCGAGTCGTTTTACTGGACTTGTCATCTTATATTCGGCACCCATTTGCACTGGCCTTATCTGACAACATTATTTACTGGTCAGACTTGGAAAGGAAGAATATAAACAAATTCAACATTACTTCCTCTCTCAATGAGGTTCTGGTTCATGGGATGAAGTCACCGAAGGAGATGCACATCCACGATGACGCAAAAATCTTTTCTGGTATGCAATAATGAAATAGAGACTCAAACAAACAGACCTGCTCCCATACTGGATATTAAAGCTTTCTTGTCGACTATTCGATCTGATTCGTTTCTCAAAATTCTCATTTCGGGGGCAGGGCCAGCCAATGTGTGATCTGTTCACGTGGAAAACACACAATGCATCTTTTATCTAACGATGAAATGCACGAGCAATTTTCAATAATGTGCAACGTGTTCCCTAATTGCTTTGGTTTTGCTTTACTTTGCCTGATGATTGGTTTAGAAAACTTGCGCCCCCCATATAAATCAATTGGACGCAAGAATGCGATCGCGACTTTGTCGATCACGCTTTGCTGGGCCTCAAACAGTCTGTCTGTAATTATTTTGAGCCCTGATGGCTAATGATGATCCTAACTTTTCTTCTGACTAACTATTTTTTTTTTGGGGGGGGGGGGGGTTGTTTTTTGAAAAATTAGTTGAAAACTACGGTCACTTTTCTCCCATAATGTTTTGCGCGCTCATACTGGTCGCTTTAACTCCACTTCCCTTGACGTGTAGGATCAACCAGCTGTTCGCATTTAAATGGGGGCTGTAGTCATCTTTGTCTCCCAAATCCAAGTGGACACCAGTGCTTTTGTCCTGAAGGAGTACTGCTAAAGCCTGGCGATCCCTTTACTTGTCAAGGAGGTAAGGAAAAGTCGATTCAAATTTTCACCAGTTTGTCATTTGACCCCTCTAACTTGCTATATGTTTTTTCGATGTTGAACGTATGTTCCATTTGGTAACAGCGTAGAGTGGCCTGAGTTCTAGGGGGACTTACCTTTCATAATTGACTGACACAGTTGTGTGAAGGGTTGATGGATAGCAGCTTTAAATCAAAAAAAGTTATTTTTTGTTGTTTTATTTCTATTTCAGTTAACCGCTGTGCCCATTTGTCTGTGCCTTCAAACGGAAGCTTACATCCCTGTTCTAACCTTCCTGGAAATACCTGTCGGTTTTCCTGTGACAAAGGGTACATTCTCACCGGATCAGCAACGCGAACCTGTCAAGACGATGGCACGTGGACCGGCACACAGGCTAAATGTAACGGTAGGGTAACCAAAGCAACCACTCTTCAAATACATCTCTAAATAAGAAATGCCCCAGTGGATGCTAGGAACCATTATAACGGGTTTTTTTCTTTGGGCCAATCTAAGCAAAGAATCCTGCTAAAGACTTATTGACTAAAAATGAAAACAGAGATGTAAACCAACTTACAGACAGTCAGAGATACAGACTGATAGGTAGGCAGGCAGCCAAACAGACAGGCCGAAGGAAACCCGGAAGTATAGAAGGAGAGATAATCATACAAAAAGGGGGATATTTAGGGCTTCCGGGGCTGCCAGGTAGAAACGCAACCAAGTAAATTGCTAATATTTAATTATTCAATGAATGTTTTGGCTTCCTTTTGTTTCCTTGTTTCGTTCTTAGCTGCCACATGCCCAGCCTTATCCATACCAGCAAATGGAATCCAGACGGGCTGTTCAGGAAAAACGGCGGAGCAGCACAACAAAATTTGCCAATTTTCCTGCAAGTCTGGGTTCACTGGGATTGGTTCTCCTACAAGAAAATGCCAAGAAAATGGAACCTGGAGTGGGCAAGACTTCGTATGTTCAGGTTAAATAAACTGCTACTGTAAAAGCACCACTTACATAGGGATCCCAAATGGTTCTCGTTTAAAGTCTGCCCTAGTCTTATCTTCCTCCTACTAAAGGCCACATCACAGGTATTTGTTTAACGAAAGTTAATAAACAGAGAGGCTCCGCACCTGGACAAAAGATAAGTTTAGTATATTAAAAACAAATCGGTTTTTCTGATTTTTAAACACTCTTTAACTTTGTGTCAGTTATCAACTGTTCCAAGCTTGTGGTAAGTCCGGGAGATCTGTTGCGCATGAGCAGCTGTGGATATAACTTCGGAGCACAGTGTAACTTTTCCTGTCCCACTGGTTATCGCTTAAATGGATCCTCATCACTCAAGTGTGTTGCTCAAAGTGACAGTCCCCCAGGCGTTTGGGATAATCGTCTGCCAACCTGTCATGGTACTTTTTGTCGCTGAATATATTTTTGCTCCGTTTTACTGGCTCCTTCACCTTTTCCTTCAATACGTCTTAAGCATAACTTTTTCTTTTCTTTGCAGCCATTACTTGTCCATCTCTTCCTATCCCAAAACATGGACAAAAGGTTGGATGCATTGATCCTGTATGGGAGCCTTATGATACCCATTGTAGTTTTGCATGCCAAGCTGGCTACAGTCTGTTTGGTTCCTCTGTCAGGCGGTGTCTACAAAACAGCACATGGAGTGGAGTTGCATCATCATGTCAAGGTAAGGAGCTTAAAGGTCCATATGCTCAAGAAACAAGACATCCTTTGTCCTCAAGATGAGCTGTTTTTTTAAGGAGTCCCATAGCACATTCTTTGACAGACTTGCATTGAGACTCACGGTCTAAGCCTGAGGCTGGACAGAGTGTGCGTTTATGCATCTTTTTTTCTTGTTCTCTTTCTGCTTCCTTTTCCATTTTTTTTTTTTCAGAAATGTGAACAGTGTAATTCTCACCATTATTAAGAATTATAATAAAGTTCGGATATAACGCGCGCATATAACGCATTTTATTTTGATAATCCCTCAGTTATTAGGACATATTATGCATGATTTTAATCATAGTTTAAAAGCATATTTACAATGATAATAAAAAAAACAGACTAACTTTAGGATGTCAATGTTTTCCCTTTTGAACCCCTCTTGTGTTGATGTGATTTGGTCATTCTTTTCTACATCACAAAGTTTTTTCGGAGTAGGTTTCCCAGTTGTCTTTCTGTTTCACTGATGTAGGTGACCAATAAAGAGAATACTTCGTGACGAAGGAAGAATTGACGAGGACGCATTCAAACCAGTAGTTGGAAAGTTTAATCTTTCTAGTCACTCTAAGTAACGTGTGGTAATCTTCAGCACTCCCCTATTCTGGACCGTTCGGAAAGCTGCAAGCCTCTACAACAAAAATCTTGTTCAAATCGGCGCTCTTACTTCCCACTAACACTTTTTATTCACCTAATTTGTTCCTATGTTTTTGAACTGACCATGCTTCCACCAAAAGCATAAATATATTTTTCTGCGCATTTATCACACACAGCTTACGATTCCTCGATTTACTCTGACGAAGTGCCAACGCCGGAAACATCAACTTTAGAGTCTCCATACGATGGCCAAATATATCGTTAACTTACTTGATAACCATTTTTCCCGACAGATATCCAGCATCCTAGAATTCAATGCCCACTTGACATGACAACCCCCACAAAAACTGGTCAGTCATATGCGCACGTAACTTGGAAGTTACCAGTCCCCACGGACAACTCTAACGAACATTTGATTCTTACTGGCTTGACGCCGCCGCAGAAGTTTAATGTTGGTACAAATCACATCACGTACAAAGTCACTGACTCTTCCGGGCTGAGTTCATCCTGTACTTTCTCGATTCAGGTCAAAGGTATGAGTGCATTTTCATTTTCCAGGTACTAACTATGGTGATATAAAACATTTATACACAAAATCACATCACAAATTTTACCAAATATTGACAATTCAACAGTTTTCTGCAACTTTTCAAATAGTGTCGGCTTTTTAAAAGCAAAAGCTTTGGTTCCTCAATAAAAGGAGGCCTAAAAAGGCTTTCAAACATCTAACTAGGGTTCGACAGAAAAATCTTCTTTATAAGATTGAACTTGGAAACATTTGCATGAGCAAATTTATTTGTTCAATTGTCAATCGCTCCTTTTCTTTTTTAAGTCATGTTTTCTTACAACATACCTTTTTTTGGTTAAAAGTTGTCTTTATTAACTTTCGACTTACATACAACAGTGCAGCACTAGCACAACGTAAAAACACAGCGTAATTATGACACCAACAATGCTTGTGTTACTTACAATACTACCCCTATTGATATTTATACTTATTGATACTCACGTTAAAGACTACTCACAAAATGATTTTCTTTTAAATTAGCCTACACTACAAATTTTATGATGCTTACACTACTTGCATTACGAGCCTTGAATAAATAATTAGGTTACTCTACATACTATACAATACATACACTGGCAAAGGTAGTTACAACTTATGAGAGGTAGACTGCAGCACATCACAGGCACAATGCAGATACTTCAATTATATTTCTACTCCAACAGATAAAGAGCCACCCAGAATTTCTCCCTGTCCCGAAGATGTACTCATTACTTCTGCAAAGCAATGGACTAAGGTGTGGCTACCCAGAGTTGAGGTCACCGATAATGTTGGTGTTCACTCATTTATTACAAACAGACCAAACGGAAGCGAGTTTACATGGGGACAACACAATATAACATATAGTGCTACAGATACAGCTGGTAATACAGCCACCTGCAAGTTCCGTATAATAATTAAGGGTATGTATAGTCTAGTCTAACTTTAAATTTACAGTTTTACAGTTAGTTTCCTTGGTAACAGTCATCGGATCAATGACATTTTCTGAGCAACTGCGCTCCTACCTCTCCATCCTCTCTAACTTGTGATCAGTTGACTGTTGTTGGGTTAGGGGAGGGATAGGTGCGCTGTTGCTTAGATATGCTGACAGGGTTAGGGGAGGGGTAGGTGTGCTGTTGCTCAGATATGCTAACATTGATCCCGGTCATAGCTTGTTTGTGGGTAGAAAAGATATCACGACTCAGCGACCGGTCTTCCAACATACCAGATGAGAACTACCACCGAATGATAGCACAATACCAAAATATAGCGTTAGGCTGGTAATTTTTTATCATTATTTTGAAATAATTGTTCTTTTGGGAAAAGTAAGCAGGTTACTAGCTTTTTTAAAGATTGAATATGATTTAGGGGTGGTGCAGAATCCTCATTAAGTCACTGTTTACAGTTTAAAGAGCGCGATGGTCTACTGCCGCGATAAGGAAAGATGATGATGTAAAAAATTATGATGATGATGATGACGTAATTTCTGCTTATTTCTGAAATCAAGATTATGAATGTCCGAAGCTGCATTCACCACTGAATGGAGCAAAAGCATGTGACTTATGGCTGGAAGGTGGTAAGATCTGCACACTTCACTGTAACGTTGGATATGACTTCGCTAACAAACCACCAGATGCCTATTTCTGTGGTGCGTCAGGTGGATGGCTGCCTGATGAAAAAGTACCAGATTGCTCAGGTAAGCGTGAACACACTATGCAACGTTAAAGTGTGGGCTGCATCCATGGAAAATGCCTTATGGCAACGATGGTACGGACTCTAGATAGTTGCTACCAAAAGAGGCAAAGTAGTCATCAAGTTGGCAGCCATGAACAGCTTTTCTTGCCTTATTAGGCCTAATAAATAAGGCGTTGCCAGCATAAGCGGCTTGGGTAGCATATGAAAAAAAATAACAAATTACATATGGTACATAGTTTGCATGTTCGAGTCTGAATCGAGAGATTGCTGTTCAACCCTGGGGCCTAACTCTCAAAAGTTTCGCTAACTCGAGAAGCACGAATATAACATTTATAAATGAAATTATACGTTAGGATGATGCAAGTCTTCGCCCAGACACTGGTGCATTCTGTTTCTTTTCCTGTTATCTCTACTGTTTGCATCTCAAATTTTTCAAAATCTCTATCTCGAAAGAAACATGGCAATAAATCCGCCTTTCTGGCCTGTTAAGTTCCCGGATCTTTCGAGAAACGGGTTCTTGTTCTTAGGAAAGGATTTTTCCCACAGTGCTTCTTTCTGCACAGGATTACAGATGAGTACCGCTGCACTGTGAGCCTGAAATCGTCTCCCGGCTACCTGTTGCATTTCAAATAATCTATCAATCATTTACAATATGGAGTCCTTTGTTTGGGAATCGAAGATCCGATTGCTTTTGTAACTCATCCGCGTTTTGCCACTCTTTAGGATTTTCTAAAACGTTTTCTGAAGAAAACAATTAGCAATTATTCATTTTCAAAACTTCTGTTACAGAAACACGCCAGGCGACGACTCTGCTCAAAATTCAGCTCCACTACCTAGCTGATCAATGCAGCGAGCAAATTCATCACCAGATCGCCAGCAACTTTATTGCACTTTACACCACTTATTTGGGACCAGACAATGGCTGCGATTCACTCGGGTTATGCACAATCGAAAACGTCGAGGTCGAATGTGGAGACCAGACAGGAACACTTCGAAAAAGAGACTTAGGAAGTAGTCCGCTCTCATCAAGAATTTCACTTTCCATTAGTTTTGATTTCAAAGTTCCACTGCCCAGGAATACGACTGCAGCTGATCTTAATCAGACAACTGAAGAAATTTCCAGTAACCTATTATTAAAGTTTAACAGAACAGATGTGAATCTTAATATCAGTGGGATTTCCTTAGTTTTCGATGCCTCAAAACCACCTCAAGTCCGCTTCGTGCGCCTTTTATGTGATAGTGGACAGGTTCTAAGAGGCTCCAAATGTGGTAAGCAGAGTTTGTAATCATAAAAATCCTCAAGAATCTCAAAACACAAAGTGACTGGTTAACCTACTTTGCTAAAAGATTCTTATTTTGTCCAAGATAGTTGGTTACGCTAGCACTTTTCCATAAGCAAGTATTCTAAAAAATAATTTGATCGTTTTAGACAAACAGGAGCAGTGAGATACATGATGCAAATGAAAGAATAGCCAGATAATTTTTTTTTCATGTTTGCCAAATACTTCCCCATAACTATGAAATTTTCTAAAATGCCCGAGTATTCCAAAGTCGCCGTAAAAGCAATTGCACATCCGCTTTAAAATTGGTTTATTTAAAAAAATAGGTGTTATACGATTGGCTGCCTACTCTAGATCAATAATCTTTCAAAGGCGCAGAATTTCTTCGCAGAAGGAATTTGAAAAATTATATGAGTTGAAAAAACGTATTGAAAAATCTTCCTATAGCTTTTAAGCTCCCAGATGGTTACGGAGTACTTGGCTAAGTTTAGACCCTATCGTAAGTAATAAGAAAGATGTAATTAACTCAACGAAGGAAGCACATCATAACCAAGCACCAAAAAGTCATTCTTTTAAATGAATCGACGTACAAAACATTTCTCCTGAAAATGAGTTTCCTCGCATGAGGATGAAGAATGATTCTAATATAAGTATCGAAAAGCCAATGCACTTGCCTTGCTATGCAGTCAGATGCTATTTAAACAGCTCTGAAATGGCTGATTCAAACAGTTTGATGATATGTCAAACCTTTTTAAATATCTTCGTCCCTTTTTGCTATTTATAGTGAGCTGTCCTGTTGGATACTTCCACAATACCTCAGAGTGCCAGGCATGCGCAGTGGATCATTACCAGGATAAAGAGGCGCAGACTTCTTGTGTTCCTTGTCCATCCGGGACATCAACGTTTGGCGCGTTAGCATCTAGATGGCAGGGAAACTGTGAAGGTCTCTAAACAAATTGTACTAGATGTCTTCTTTTGACTTATGATGAATTTATTTGTACTGCTGTAAACAATATTCGTATTTGACCGCTTGCCAATTCTTATTTTCATCAGCAAATTCCAAAACGTCAAATACCGATGGGAAAGGGACATCTGGTCACCTTCTCAATGTCATCATTGCCATGGCAATAGTTGTACCAGTCATTGTAATAGTTGCTGTCGCCATCTTTTGTGTGTGGAAGCAAAGAATGTAAGTCAAAAGCATCATTTTCATTTTTTTTTTTTTTTTATGGTTGTCATTATCGTCACCATAAGAATTTCTTACTGTTATTTTTATTGCCGTCGTGGTTTTTCAAAAGTGGAATAGATACCGATAGAGTTAAATTGCAATGGAAGAAAAAGAGGTGAAAAGGCTTAGGAAGGGTGAACTGGCGTGAACAGAGCAAGGGTGATGATGGGGTAACGTGTTGACAGCGTTCAAGCCAGAATTGCCAGAGCTCGTCTCAATATCAGTGAAATAACAACAGGAAGCATTTAAATAATCGTACTGGATGCCAGGTTTATTCATCGCTGAAAACCATTCCCTTCTTCGCCCTCCCCCATTCCCTTGCCGATTTATCAAGTTTCTCTGATAGTTTGCCAGTTTCCCTTAATACTTAAATGTGGAGAGCATCACATTGACGACAAAAGAAGTAACTTATTGTCCTCAAGGTTGCATCACTGTGACTTTACCGTGGCTTAAATTTGGACCTCTCAAACAGTTGCTCCTGCGTACTATTTACTAAACCACCGCAATTCCCAACTTTGATATATCCTCTCCTCAGATCCTTTGTGATATCGGCATCTAAAGGTTACCTCCACTACACAACAACCCACGCACAAAGCATAAAACAAATATTCTTATTTTGGCCGAGTAAGACATTAACAAAGTTAAGATTTTGTCTTATTTCGGAGTTCCAAGACGAGTTTGCTTGAATGACATAGCATCACATAGCAAGGTTTGATACATGCGAGCTAGTTAAAGATTCATGTCTCTCTTTCTCAGCTATTTTATCGTTCCTCCCTCAGAAGACCTCGGCGAAAAACGTCTGAGACCAGGGGACACAACAATCCAGCATATGAAGATCCAATGAGTACCCGTGTCTATGAGGAAATTGAAGAATTGCAGTTTCCGAGTCCTCATTCCCATTATCAGTTACTGAACACGGAACCACATACTTACGCGGAGCTTCGAAACAGTCACTCTGAAGCCTAAGGAAATAGTTTGACGACTTCAGATAATCTGAGTTGAGATTCTTTTTTGTTATAGTCCTACCTTCACCAGTTTAAGCCCTGGATATGCAAAGCATAGGAAAAAGCAACGCGTTAACGCGGCCTAGGAAGTCTGGGGAGAGCATATAACTTACATAGGATGTCAACCCAATCTTGATCATGGCCAATCAATTGGGGTGGGCTCTTGTGGGGATGCCGGCTAATTTTGTGCCAATAATGTACTACGAAATAGCCTTTTTATCAGAACGTCAATAACTGAATATTACCTCTCAATACTTCCTTAGGAGAGTAGAAATTAAATGTCAAAGTTTTTTTAGACTTGACCCGACGAAATAACAAATTATATTCTGCACGTTATATCCACGAGTTCATCATAGTGTCACTTGGATCTTGTTATACAGTATATATTTATGGGCTCTAGTGCGGAAGGTGCATAAGGATTAGAGGAAAGAGTCAATACTTCTAATAGGCATCGAGGGAAGCGAAAAAAAATGCCCGCAATTTAACGATAAAACCGCCCACGTAGGCAAATCAAATCCAATCCCTTGGACAGTGTCATACGTTATAATCAGAGATACACTCGAGGTGAAATGTATATTACGAATTCAGAATAAAATGTTTCATTCTTAGTTGTATTTGGATCTTTATCACTTTCGTCATCTTACATGACTATCTCATGGAAAAAAAGTATTTCAAATTTATTTTTCCAAAAGTGTTTCTAACGCCGCAGATGTTTCCTGTTTTACACGTGTCCCGAAATATTATGGTGAAGTAAAACATGTTACAATTCTAGCCTTCAGACAAACAACAATCTAGCTGACTTTTTTCATCAATAAATAACTCCAACCCCTTGCAAGTAAATTCTTTACTACATGATCATGATCACCCGTTTGGGACGCTTTTTAAATTAATATGAAGGTTGACGAAACCACAGAGCTTCTGTTAAAATATTTATAATAAGACATAGCTGATCAAGAAGACATAGTTGATCAAGAATATGGATAAAATCATCAGTTTAAAAAAGCACGATTCTGAAGAAGCAGCACTGATTACCAACTGAAAAATTTCTTTACTTGGGTGCATATTTTGATTGTTTATTATTTGTAGAACTACAACCTTTTCTAGCAACTTCAGAAATGAGAAAGTAATGAACTACTTGTCCAGAAATAAGAAAAGAAAACCATAACGATTGTGCGAGTTTTCAGATCGGAATATAAAGAGCACAAATTATGCAAGATATTATGAAAAAATTAAAACGGTCTAAGTTCTCACGTGCAGAGAAAGAGCTACGAGTAAAGCTAAATTAAATTCCAACGTCTATGAATCAGCACAGTTTCTTAAACTATTCACACGAGTCTCTTTTCTTCTTTTCAAACAGCTCCAGGGTCATCAACTCTCTTTCTTTTCTGTTGTAGCCGAGATAAGTTCCTCCTGACCTGAAGTGCCCTTACATGTTCTTGACCATATTTGGCGATATAAATTACCGATGCACGATCAAGACAGTGCTTGGCCTCTTCGAAGTCGCCCAGGCCATTGTAAATACTACCCATTTTGTGGTAAGAAAGTGCGACATCGACATGTTCAGGTCCCAGCTTTTTGAGTGTAATCTCTAATGCATGCTTATGGTAGTCTTTTGCCTGATCTGTTTCGCCCAGCGTGTGATGTAAATTACCAAGACTGAAGTAACAGGTTGCAACATTAACATGTTCAGCTCCCAGCTTTTTCAGTTGAATCTCTAGTGCACGCTTATAGCGTACGATGTAAATTACCAAGATTGTTGCAACAGGTTGCAAAGTCAACATGTCCAGGTCCCAGCTTTTTCAATTGAATCTCTAGTGCACGCTTATAGTAGTCTTTTGCTTGATCTGTTTCGCCCAGCTCACTGTGTAAAACACCAAGATTGTTGTAAGTGTTTACAACGTAAACATGTTCAGGTCCCGGCTTTTTCAGTTGCATCTCTAGTGCACGCCTGCAGTGGCCTTTCGCTTAATATTTTTCGCCCAGCTTACTGTGTAAATTACCAAAATTTCCGTAGGTGCTTGTAACGTCAACAAGTTCAGGTCTCAGCTTTTTCAGTTCAATCTCTAGTGCACGCTCATAGAAGTCTTTTGCTCGATCTGTTTCGCCAAGCTTACTGAGTGAATTACCAACGTGAACATGTTCAGGTCCCAGCTTTTTCAGTTGAATTTTAGTGCACGCTTATGGTTGTCTTTTGCTTGATCTGTTTCGTCCATTTCACTGAGCGCATCAACTAATCTGTTGTAACATTCTGCCTTTGCTTGGTCCGTACCAACGTAACTCAAGTCAATCGGTGTTAACAGCAATTTACTGTAGATTACCGCTGCTCCAAACTCACCGTGGTCTCGGCACATTTCACTAAGGCTCCAAAGGCCACCGGAATAATTTATAAAATTTCGGCAACTTAAGAGAGTGTCTCTGTAAGAGCGGTCCGGTCGATTTTGCTTGAGACACGGATTTCGCTCGTTTCTCGTGTGTTGTAAGACATCCATGTACCTATGCTAAAACCACAATCAGTTTGATCGGATCTCTTTATTTTTCAGAGTTTTACGGAAATTAAATTTCACTCGAGCGAAGGCTTGTTGTGACACTTTTCAAGACTTTAATTTTATACAACTTTAGAGGACAATTTACAAAAAAATACGGAACTCAGCAAAAAACAAATACCACAGCCATGTATATTAACTCTATCTTATCTATCGAGGCGACTTTCGTAAACATCACGTGTCAATCAAGGAAACAGGAAGACTTGAATGACACCTTATCGGTTCGCCTAAGTCAAACACGCCAAAACCGATCAAATTCAAGGTAAATTTTTGAAAAAGTGAGGCGTTCTTAACTGATCCAACTAACATAGCTAGGAAGTAGGTGCCATAGAAAAGATAACTACAGAAAAAAACTTTGCGGCCCGACCTTTACGAGAACTTTATAACTCCGTGAACTTACCTAATTTTCGGCAATCTCCAAGTTTGGCCGCCATTTTGAGGGACTTGTCAACATGAAGCGTAACCGATACAAATCAAGCAGGTTAATCTAAAACCGTCAGAAATATATAAGAAAGCAATTCAAATGAACTTTACTTTCAATTCAAGTGGCAAAATTTGAAATTGTTTGTTAAACTTACCATCCCCATGCGACCATTTATTCCAACAATACAAACACTACAACTAAAACATCATTTGATAAGCTGCCACCTGTCTAAAGAGGTTTTTAAGTGAAAATGAGCTAATCTTGGCAAGGATTGGCATATTTCACCTCGCTCAGGAGGATAAACAAAAAAATGTGGATTTGCTACAGGCATCGCTACACTCTGGGGAAGTTTTGGAGAAGTGCAAAGGTAACACGTCAGTATCCTGATCATGATGGTGTCAGGAAGCGTATCCAAGACAGAGATGTAATTACCTTGCATATGTCTCAGGACGTTCAAAAGCTGTTTGGAGTTATTATTCCAGTTGAATCAGGTGGTCTTCAGTAACATTTTCTGTTATCTATTTTTGTCACGTGACATATCTGCTCGAAAAGAGAAGAAATTCTTTATTAGATGAAGGGTACTTAAGTACACATCACGTTGAAAAAAAATAGATCTATGTGTAAGTGCTTTTCATCACAGATGGAAATATGTACAAAGTTGCTCGGTTGATAATCAATAATGTTTTTGTAGAAGATCAAATCACCTGACAACGCAATCTACTTACTCATGCGTACGGTTCACAACTATTTGCGGTCAGTTTTCCTCAGTTTGTATGATTCTCATTAACCGATATGATTAAATTTGCAGACTAAAATACCCCTTATTTGATTAAGAATAATAAAAGTAAACAGTGCATGTCGGTTTTTAATTCCTGATGGATGCTACTGGGCTTTACTTTAACTGAGAAATTTGCAATCGCTTACCTCAGCTCACTGTGTCCCATGCCGTAAGAAGCACAAGAAAAAAGTTGATGATAGTGAGTCTTGGCTGAGACAAGAAGAATCAGAGAAGAATCTACGGTCCCCAGAAACGCCACTTTTAAACACGAGACAACTAAGGTAAATTGAATGAATTGTTATTTGTTTTATTTAAAACTATCGTTCAGATTATAAGATACGCGAAAAACCATGACAGGACGGAAAATGCGTGCACTGTAAGTACCTCCCGTTGTCCCATACAAAGCCTTAGAAAACTTTTCTAAGGCTTTTGTATGGGACAACGGGAGGTACTTACAGTGCACGCATTTTCCGTCCCGTCATGCTCCCCACCGATTTTTTCCTACATTCTGTTAATCAAAAGTTTCAATAATTATAAAGGCTTTCTTGTTGATCGTCTTAATAGTAGCAGTTTCCAGGATCCAAGGGGAGCAAAAGAGAGAACAATTTTCTGTGTAGCTAGGTGAGGCGACATGCCGGCTTTATACTTCTTCCGGCGTGATAACGATAATGATGACAACAATGGGCAAAAAGCACCGTCCGCTAATGATGACGATTATCATAGTTATTAACAATTCTCAGTTATAGTCCTGAAAAAAATCTCAAGGCATCCTTTGAACAATCCTCTTAATCTCGCCAGAAGTCAAAGTTGCCTAGACTCATTCTAAGGTTCGTGCGATTTTACGACGAATTTTCAATTCCGGTGTGTTGAACGCGCGACTTTTGATAGAAAAACCTGCACGCGCCATAACTTAAAAGAACGTGTCAGCGGAACGAATCAAATCTCTATCACTTTGCATACATTCTTGGGAACAGAAAAAATTACTTAGAGCAAACATTCTAAGTATAGTGTTCATTCCGTGCAATGGGGCATAAATAAAAGGTTCTGGTGGAAAAGACATTTTATTTTATACCACTGACGACAAGCAAAAAGGTTATATGGATGCCCCGGTTAAAAATATATTGATAACTCTATTAATTAATACCAGTTCTAATTTAAAGGAGAAAGTTATGAGAATAAAATAAAAATTGTCTGTACCTCGAAGCATGCCTTCACTGTTTAGACTGATAGTCCTAAAGCTTTTTGAGCATGCATTCGAATATCTTATGACGATAAGCCCGCCAACCACTCCACCCCGCGCTATGCTGTTTTCACTTAGCGGCTGGTCAGCGGTTACGTTTACGAGGTAAACAAACCGATCTATTCCTGATCACCGTTCTTGTCGATCGGAAAATCAAAATACCAGCGTGATATTGCCCCGAAGATGAAGCAGTTATGTTACTTGATTCGTACTTCATATTCGAGTCGAAGCTTGGGTGGCACAGGTTATTTCTTGCGGTGGAATCGACGAGGGGAATTCGAACACTAGTTGTAGTATTTGAATTGTTGAAAGAAATGGTCGCATGAGGATTGTAAGTTTAACGAACAATTTCAAATTTTGTCGCTTGAATTGAAAGTAAAGTTCATTTGAATTGCTTTCGTATGTATTTCTGACGGTTTTAGATTTGCCTGCTTGATTTATATCGGTTACGCTTCATGTTGACAAGTCTCTCAAAATGGCGGCCAAACTTGGAGATTGCCGAAAATTAGGTAAGTTCACGGAGTTATAAAGTTCTCGTAAAGGTCGGGCCGCAAAGTTTTTTTCTGTAGTTATCTTTTCTATGGCACCTACTTCCTAGCTATGTTAGTTGGATCAGTTAAGAACGCCTCACTTTTTCAAAAATTTACCTTGAATTTGATCGGTTTTGGCGTGTTTGATTTAGGCGAACCGATAAGGTGTCATTCAAGTCTTCCTGTTTCCTTGATTGACACGTGATGTTTACGAAAGTCGCCTCGATAAATAAGATAGAGTTAATATACATGGCTGTGGTATTTGTTTTTTGCTGAGTTCCGTATTTTTTTGTAAATTGTCCTCTAAAGTTGTATGAAATTAAAGTCTTGAAAACTGTCACAACAAGCCTTCGCTCGAGTGAAATTTAATTTCCATAAAACTCTGAAAAATAAAGAGATCCGATCAAACTGATTGTGGTTTTAGTATAGGTACATGAATGTCTTACAACACACGAGAAACGAGCGAAATCCGTGTCTCAAGCAAAATCGACCAGACCGCTCTTACAGAGACACTCTCTTAAGATTCGCGAGGAGCGATGTCATGGCTACGTTTGGGAGGGAAAATGCAAAATGGAGAGACATTGGAATGTAATTTTTCTTCTAAAGCAAGCCTCTGTTCTTCTTTTTGTTGAAGTTCCTGTCCTTTCTCGTGAAGCTCTTCTAGTTTTTCTCCTGTTTTGTTCCTTCTTCAAGAAGTTCCTTGTCTTTTTCTAGAAGTTCCTTTTTCTTTTAATTTCCGTAAGTTCTTGTTTCAAGTCGTCAACCTTCCTTAAAACTTCGTCTAATTTCTCTGTGGGGAAGTTTGTTTGATTTTGAATGTGAGGAGACCGAGTGCGGTGAATGCAGTTTTAATTTTTAAAATAACTCTTTGGAAATCTCTGTCGAAGAGGTGGCTCCGTGGCATATGTGCAAATTCTTTATTTCAAAATTTCCTTAGGTCGTCCACATTTGATCTGTTCGATGGATTGAGATACACAATCTGAATACCGAATAGCGTAAAACAGCATGGTACAATCCCATTTAGCTGTGTCGCCATTCTTCATGATTTTCAACAGACGCGCGTTTCTCCTTCTGTTGGAAAGGGGCTCGCCACTCCAGAAGTCCATTCCATTTTTGGTTTGATCTTTCCATTCTCCCGTTGTTGTCTTGTATCGATTGTCCTATTCTTGTTTGAGGATGGTTCGCAGACCCTCAGTTAGTATGTCAGTGACAACGTAACAAATCCTGTAGTAACTCAGTTGTGGTGTACTTCAATACAATGGCCATCATCAGTTACATCCTATTAAAACCATAGTTATGTTAGTACCCAATTCGGTTTTCTCTGTGGGTCGCCATACTTTTGCTGATCCTTTAACAGTTTTGCCGTACTTGTTTTGAATACTTATTTACCTACCAAGATATTTTCGCTGATGCACGTCAATTATATACTAGACAGGAAGGTAAGGGCAATTGAAAAAATCTCGCTTTCAAAAATAATTTGCTTAATGGAGTCAGAGGCTAATAGAAGGGAGGAAAAGAGAGTGATAAAGATTCACTGTCACCCAAAACGTCAGTATAATACAGAAAAGTGTTTAAAGCATTGGGGATACGGTTTATGTGTGAAAGAAACAATCTTCTTGCTTCCTTATTTGTTAATTTGTTTGTTTCTTTCAGTACTCACTCGGTCCCACGATAGGTATTTTTTTTCGAGACACAGTCGACCTCAAATACGGAACTCTACAGATCTCGCCTGATCTACCCCCTTCGCATACAAGAGAGGGAAATTAGGTTAAAATGTTGACACTGAATCATTCGGCAGAACAAAATTAAGCCGGGAACTGATGGTCAAAGTTAAGGATAGGGGAATTTTTAAGCTGTACAATTATCGTCTTCTACTGAGCTGACATTTTTTTCAGCTTGCGAGGTAATTATTGATGATACTCTTACAAAAGCTACACTGCAAGTCTCCTAGCACTCTATTCGAGTGTCTCAGCTCGCTCGCTAGTGATTAATCAAGGATCACTTTTCACTGAGTTCAGGTATACTGGCATAAAGTTAAAACTAACCATCACTCTTACATAAATACGGGAGAAGTTCGCCAATCCGATCTCAATGACACCCAAAGATATGTTGGCTGAAGTCCTACACTCCTGGTAGGATCACCCGTGCCGAACAGGTCGAAGGGTAAAACCAGACAAAGAGTGATCCCCTGGTCCTCCAGTTGGAGGTTGGGCGCAGGGTTAAGACCCTACCCCGCAGAAAGAAACACATGTTACAGAAGCCGGATACATTAATGATACAATTCAAAACGAGGGTGTTGCTGCCGAGGCCTTAATGACGCTCTTGAGCCAAAGCCTGCAGGAAGCCTAAAGGCCGATAGGCCCCATGATAGCCCCCAAGAAACAGATCACCATCGGTTTTTTGAACGTAAGAACCTTGGCCGGGGCAACACGAACAGTGGAAGTTGCCAAGAGATTACAGGATGTGGAATTGTAGAAAATAGTAGAAAAGGCCGATGAGAATAGAGTAGGAACGAGGAGCCAAACAGCATAACCAAGAAAATAGCCGTGAACGGAGGAGGCGAGAATTGCGTGTGAAAATTGCTACCCATCATCAGTAGAATATTCCACAGGGTGCTGCTAGAACGGATCAAGAAAGGTATAGACAAGAAGCTTAAAAAAGAGCAGGCTAGCTTTAGACCAAATGGAAATACAACAGATCTTTACATTAAAAAAACATCTTAGAGCAGGCAAATGACTGGAGGGCGAGTCTGTACACGCACTTTGTGGGCTTTGAAAAAGCCCTCGATTCGGTACACAGAGAAAGCTCGTGGAACACCAAGGGGCAGCTATGGAATTCCGCACAAGATGGTGAGAGTGGAAATGGGCATATACGGAGGGTTTGAATGCGCCGTAATCGACAGATTTGAGATATCAGACTGGTTCAAGATTTAGTCAGGAGTAAAGCTGGGACGCGTAATGTCAGGATTCGTATTCCTACTGACCATGGGTTGGATCATGAGGAAGACAACAGCAAGACACTGAGGACTGAGTTTGCAAGGAACAGTGAGAGCATTGTGGTGAGTAGTGAAGAAGTGAAAGATGTCGAAGAGTTTGCGTATCTTGGAGCTATTGTAGAAAAGAAAGGTGGAGGCAGTGAAGATATTAGGAACAATGCAGAAGGCACGAGGTGCATTCCAGAGGCAATGGAAGGTGTGGGCAGAGGAATAGGAAAGAGAGCTATGATATGCCTATTCAAGACTTTAGTCTGACCGGTCCTGCTACGTGGTTGTGAAACATGGAAGATCACAAAGACCGATGAAAGAAAACTGAACAGTATTCAGTACTAATGCTTAAGACGGATACTGAGGATTAGATGGCAATAAAGAATGACAAACAGGAGAGTAGTTGAAATGGCAGACACCAATAAAAATAGCTGCGAGGTAGTGCTCAGGAGAGAGGGTGAGAACGAATTTTTTGCGGTATTGGGGTGGACACCAGAATTTCAAAGGGCGAGAGGGAGACCAAAGACCACTTAGAGAGGGACTGTTGAAAGAGGAAAAAGGCAAGACGATATGGAAGAGCTGGATCGTGGCTGGGGCAGCGGCACGCGACAGTGGGGTTGGGCGGACAATGTGACGGCCTTATGTACCTACTGACCCAACGAACGATGATGATGATAATGACGATGATATTACACACCGCACGTCCCAGTTAACTTTAATTTACGTGATATCGTAGCCCGTGGTTTCTCGGTGAAAGGAAAGAAATGATTACTGTGAAGCTAGAGATCGGAAACAAAAATAAATTTAGAGAAAAAGTGTACCGAACTTGCGGGCTTCACTCTACTCTCAATCGTCTAATCCTTGTTTTATTGTCTATCATCAACGTTCACCACGTCACAAACTTCGAACGTTCTCTATTCTCGTTCTAGAAGTTTGACAAAACTTGGGGAATACTTGAACTGTCTGCAATCAAGGTTTGAACAATTTAGAATCACGTGCTTTTAAAGCTGCACAAGCAGCAAAGTATTCGTACGTTCTTTTTTTATATCATAAGCAAAAAACTCAGGCACTGTGTTTGGTTCTTACCTAAGATCTATTATATAACACAAATAGAATTCATGTTGCCCGGGTTCTTAAAAATAATAGATCACAGACGACGTCACATATGTGGTAAGAACATCAGTGACATACTCAGTCTGCACCCTGCAGGTACTATACATTAGTCAACATTATTTTCAAACTTCTTACGCCCAACGAAAGTGCAGAAAATTCTTGGCTTACTTGAGAGGGAGCTAATCCAGAAGATCATAGTTTACGAGCAAAAAGACTTTGAGAAATTTGCACACAGCCGAAAGATTTCAAGAAGAAACTCAAAATGACGGGTAGACTTCAATGAATATAGCCTTAGTAACATCAATTACTTTTGATTCTTTGCCATGAAATACAATGAGACATTGACTGAGATTTGACTCTTTCTATCTATTTTGGACGGGTTTCTAATATTTATTTTAAGATCGCCGATGAATAAACAAAATTAATAAATAAACGTTAAGTATGGAACCTGTCTTTGCTCAATATGCCCTGTTCTCTCCTGTGTTAATCTAATAACTCGCATATTAACTCAACAAACCCTTTTCAGCGAAGTGCGAAGCAACATTGTTGAATGACACCTTAAAAGAGCCCCCTTAGTCCTCTTGCTGGCGAGGCTTTTAAACAAGGAAGGTTGTTATTTTCATTTCCTTTCTCGCCGCCTCAGTTATTTCAGTTATATTGTGTGGAGTTACGTTTTAGTGATTACTTTTGGGTTCTTTATATTCATTTTGAGTGAATCAAAATTTGTCAGATTTTCGGGAAATTCAAATAAAAAAAAATAATTTAATTTCGTGAGCAGAAATTTCAAAACCCTATCAAACGATAAATACTTCCTTATAAGCATATTGAACAGTCAAATAGATAAATACCGAGTCCCTACCGATCTTTTGATCGACGGTCGTGGTTCTATTTCACTTTCATTTAAAGAAAACTCTCTTTCTCAGAAAAAATTGTTGTCTTAGCTCAGCCTTGAACTAGGAGAGAAATCTGAAGTTTAGTATCATCCACTAATATTCAGTAAAACAAGATTGAGGGGCATATGAAAAGTTATTTATTTAAATTGTGAATAAAACAAGTCATGGAATAACCGCTTGTGGCACTCTGGATTCAAAGACCAGAGGGTAATGGACTCAGAATTTATGAGCGCTAATTGTTTCCTATTAGATGGATTAATGATGAACTAAGCCACGCCGGAATGCCATCGTTTATTTTGTCAAAGGCCTTGCTCATGTCAGGGTTATATGTAACTGCTCGTGGAAAAAACAAAATTGAAAAATGACTGAATGAGAATCCATTATTATATTGGCTCGACTAAGTGTCATTTTAGTCTATGGTGTCCTTCAAATCTACAGTTAAATCCAGACCAGCATTTTTTCTGCAATGAATGGAGTAAACAAAACGATTTTAGCTTATATAAGTTTATTGAAGCATTTAGGGGGTGTTTTACAACAAATTAATTATTCTTAATTAGATTAAGAAATATTACTTATACTAGGAACAACACTCACAAATTTACGCAGCATTTCTGACTTGATCAGTTATAAAAATTATCTCAACGGCAATTTCTTTTTTTTTGTTTGTTTGTTTGTTAGTTTTTTTTCTCTATCAGCCTACAGTCAATAACAACAACAAAGCACTGACAAGAGCACCAAATGAATAAACGGTAAACTAAGAAGTGCAAAAGTGAAGTAAATAAACAAGTTTTTCTTTCAAGGAAATTCCACTCAACCTCCATTTATAAACTATGAAAATGGTTATCATCACTACCAAAGCATTACTTAAATAAAAGTACAATAAAAACTACATCTTAAAATCAAAAGCTATGAAATATTGAGGCTGAAGTTCTCGAAATCTAAACTACAAATTACCACAGAGTGTTATAAGACTATAACCATGGAGGTTTAGCAATTTTGCTTTTAAGCCTCAGTCCTGCACAAGAGGAGCTGCTTCAGATGACTCCTCGCCTTCGTCATTTCCATTTTCGTCTGTATCCGCAGCAGTAAGTTGATTACCATCATACTCTTGTACGCCAGCCTCTCCTCTCCTCTTATCACTCTCAGAAGGGTGTGCTAGGCAACCTTCTTCTCCTGCTTTGATTCCGAGAGGTAAAGCTGTAGCACCATCGTCAATTGCAACCACAGCGTTCAGCTTATCCAGCTCAACTTCGTCTTCCCCTTCACTGAATAATTGCAGATGAAAATAAGACTTTAACCATCTGTGTTACCTATCTATCTTTTCCTTCTTTAAATCTGGTTTAACGTAACGTGGTAAAGATATCCTCTATATCTTCACTTTAATTTTTTTTCTTTTCATTTCATTTTTCATTTCATTTCCGCGTGCTTCAGAAAATTAACACTTGCCAATGAAAAAATTATTGAAATTATAGGTGAAGTTTGGATACTAATCTACTGAACCCGTTTTTTCGACGCATCGATCCAGAGAGGAGATTTTATTAAAAAAAAAAAAACGATTGGATAAACCTCCTTTGAAGATAAACTAGCGCCGACTGCGTTTTTCGGCAATTTACGTCATATAAATATCGTGCCTCCTACGCGAGAAATGAAATACTAACCAAAACCATCCGAATTATTGTCTACAATCAATATATCAAGTAGTATTTTAAATCGGTCTTCAAGACTCCGAATGTATTTCAACTGTATTTTTTGTAACAGAGTGACGAAGGGCCAAAGCTTCTCTTTCTCTTTACGAGTATGCCACCCACAACCCAGCATACTGGTAACAAAAAAAAAAAGATTCTAAACAAGGTGTCAAAGCAAGTGAAGGACGGACGAATCCAAAACAGAAAGAATGTTAGGAAACATTTGACTGCCATTTGATTAGAGCGGCTTCGAAAACTGCTGCTGCTTCGAAAGAAAAAAAAACCTTTATTTTGGTCAGTGTGCTCATAATGGTAAATATAATCGGTACAAACTGAAAAAACTGCGGCACTTACTTATCACTACTTTACTGAGACTTATTCAAGAGTTAGAAACTTCGGTAATAACCACACGTTCAAACAGTGAGCATTAAAAAAAAGAGAATTCACTTACTTCGGCCTAGATGGCACATGAGGTGGGGCTATTATCAAAGGATATGTGGAAAGAGATGAAAGAAATCGCCTCCTTGTGAGTAAGAATGACATCATTAACTAAGTTAAAGTTTGCGACTCAGAAACCAAGTGTAACTTGTATTTGACTCTGTTGTCAAACAACAGGAGAAGGAATAAGGTGGGTTATCATGGTAATTAGTTTCATATAATTTGTAACGTTTTTGTACTTTGATTAGCATTGGGCTTTGCCGGGACTGTAGAGGGACCTTCAAAATCAGCGCTGGAAATGCAGAATATGACCTGCTTTAAATAGCCCCTTCGTGCTCCAAAACACTGACCTATTAAAAGCCACAATCTGCCGTATGAAGACATTTTATTTTTGTATGGTAACATTTTACCTGTCTCACGGCGTTTTTTAATGTATGAAATGAGCGCCAATAGAAAAACGACAGCAGCCAAAGGTCCCCCAATGTAGTACCACTCCAGTGAGCTGCTGGAGGAAGATGAGCTGCTGGAGGGAGCCTCTGAATTTCCTGAAACATAATAATAGAAAAAAGCTTAGTAGGAAAGTAATTTGCTGGTCGGCATTAAAAATAAAAACTAAAATCACCAACGATCCAGATAGCGACGATCCAACAATTTACTACAATTTAGACAACGATCCAACAATTTACTTTGTTCATTGCTCGCGTTGGGTGACGGGGAATTACCCATGGAAAAACAGACGCAGATGTGTTAATTTACAAAAAACAAGCAGATAGAAAGAGAAAGATTGGTGAAAGAATTATAGAATATGTTTAACATGTATAACATACTGCTACTGTTTCAAATTCGTTTTGAAACAGTTTTCTTTCAAATTTAATTAATTTCAAATTTCTAGTTCCCAGAAGATCAAAAAACCACTGGAAAAGTTTGTGAGGAACTTAAAAAGCGGAGGTGTATTTTATAATAATGACCTTACATAGTTAATTACTAAAATTATATGTAGTTCCTTAAACAGCTTACCTTTGACATTTACTATCACAACAGAGCGAGCCACAGTTCCTAGCTTGTTACGTGCTTCACAAGAATATTCACCACTGTCCTCTTTCACAACTTCAGTAAGAGCAAGTTTACTCTTTTTCTCGTCTAATCGTGTTTCTATAACTGCTCTTTCTGTTATTCGCTCTCCATCTTTTTCCCACATTACGCTTATTGTTTCTTCGTTGACTTTGCAGGTCAATGCCAGGGCATATCCTTTAATAAGTGTTATGTATTTCTCTGAAACAACTCGAGCAGAGGCTTTTCCTACGTTGAAAAAGGGACAATTCGTTAGAATGCTAGTGTCACATTGAAACTTCAACTGCATCAGAAACACCCCCAAAAAACAAAATAAAACCAAAACAAAACATGGAAACGAAACGAGTCAAATGCGACCTCTATAGGAATGCTTCGGACAGGTTGCTTTAAATGCATCTAAAATCCATCTTCCCTTGTTCTTTTTTCTTCACTCTTGTGCAAAAGGACACAACAAGTGAGTCATGCACAGCGGTATCGGGTGTGATTTCAAGTAGATGATCGTACGTCTAAATTGTAAAGTACTACAACAACTTCATTAGGTGGTTTTCTGTCGCTTCCTGAGGAGAGTGGACTTACTACATTTTCTCGAGTGGACTTACAACATTTTCTCAAGCTGACACGGTGAAATTTCCAAGGATAAATTTTGGATATCATAGACGGAACTAGAATCAAGAGCTGTTATCACAATTCAATCGATAGAAAATACTTCATGGAAAGTCTGTCCATACGGTATTTTACGCACGAGTTGGTAGTATCGGAAATCGAACAGGTGTGCGCAGCGAACCAATGAGATTTCTGGTACAAACCGACTCGCTGTTTTCTCTTTTGTGTTTTTGCTCTGCATGCTTTCTATTCCGCATAATTCTCCACAGAGGTTCCTCAGTCATCTTTTGTAAGTAATTTGGTTTAATAAACAGTCCTGAAAGCCGATTTTTATAATGTTATAGACGGAAACTATGCCAGTGAAAGATTAATAAGGATAACATACGCTTTACGGGTGAAAAAGCACAATACACGGTTCCTCACACGTAAAAAAAGCGATGTGCGCCATTTGATTGCCTCACGGCTTCTTGGACCAGCTTGGGAAGAAAATTTTACTTCATGCTTTTTCAGCGTGTAAATCCGTAAATCTTGACTCTGTGATATTCTCCATCCTCATGGCTAAGTCACATTGCGATTTTAAAAAAGCCATAAATCAACTTTGTGAAGAGATCTAAAAGAATTGAGGATGCGAGGGAATTCTTTCGAATGCTTAATCGCTATTCGAACACCGACTTCGGTCACGGATGGAAGCGTATTCGCTTTTAGTAGTTTCCTCTGTTTTAGTTTTGTTGTTCAATGTAGAGAATACAATTGTGTGTCGTATGTAACTTTGGCTTTTGCATCTCGCTTACTTTTTGCTTTCTTCTGAGATTCTGGATCTCTCCGTCTCGGAATTCTCTTCTTCAGATTTTTCCAGCTTGAAAGTACATTGCATATCGTGAAGTATTTCGAATCAATCAACTCTCTATAGTGCCATCACCTGTCCTTTTTCTTCAGCGTTTCTTTCCTACCCAGATCTACGCAGTTCTTTGCATGTGTAATCATAAAGATCCAAGGGCATAAGTATTAAGCATTAATATCACCAGTTTTTTTGTAGGTCAGGCCCCGGTTGCTCGAAGGGTGGATAACACTATCCACTGGATAAAACTCTATCTGGCGGAGAACGCTTTTCGTTTTGCTACCACAGATTCACTGGATAAATATTTAGCCGTTAGATAGCGTGATCTGCCCTTTATACAAGTAGGCCGAGTTTACCTAAATTCTCTTCGCGCTATTCCTTTTCTCCGTCGCTATTGCCCATGGATTTACAAGTTCATTTTTCTGTCTTTATTTCTTCTCTCCCTATTTCTCTTATTCGTCTTCAACTTTATCATCGTCATTATCAACGTCACCATCGTCGTCGTACTCATTATCATCATCATCATCATTAATATCCTGATTATAACTGAACTTACCATAAACACGCAGAGTTGCTGAGGAACTGATTGTGTTTGCCTTGTTTTTCGCTGTACACTTGTAAGTCCCATTCATCTCTCTCGTGACACTTGGCGAAACTAGGATTGATCCTCCTTCGTAACCGGTTTGATTGATACCAGATGGCAGGTCACCATTATTAAAAGTCCAGACTAAGGTTGGTGTTGGAACACCTGAAGCTACGCAACTAAGGTTTACAGGGTATTCTTCGGTAACAAATTGGCTTATCGGAGGCTCGGTGATCTGGAGAGAGACTTGAAGTAAAAAGATCACCAAGCTAAACAAAGGGTCGCATTTTCCATTTTAACCCCATCTGCCCCCTTCCTTATCCAACCCTAAATTAACTAGTTTCAAAGTAAAAGCAAATTACGTTATTGCCAAGTCTATTTTTAAGCCAAGGTTATTTTGAAATTAGTTTTCTTCACTTTTGATATAGGAAGGTATAAGTCAGCCCAATGTGACATCAAAACATTCTTTTACTTCCTTAGAAGATTTCCTATCTTAATAACAGCCCAGGAGTTAACAACTTAGTTACCTATTTATTAATTTCTTCATTCTTTTCTTACTGGTTGTTAGGTTTAATATCAACACCATGGTCAAGAGTACCAGTTTCTCTAAGTTCAAACTACACATTTACTTTGAAGAATAGCCAAATAGTAATGGTTAAAAGGTTTGCATCAATGAAAAATTTACATGGATGTTTCGCTTTCCAACTTCAGTAATAAATACTTAAATAATAATGCACTGATAGCCAATTTGACATTTTTGAACTTCTAAAAATGTACATGAAATCATGACTTGTCAGCCATTGTTATTTAAGAAGCAGAAAAAGGGTAATTGAAAAAATTAAACGGACTTTTATAATAAATGCCGTGACAAAATATAGTGATATCTATAAAGTCAAAATTTCTCGACGCTCCAAAAAGCAATCAATTTAACTGCCCAAAAATTAATTACATGTCTGATCACGAAATTCATTTACATTCGATGTATAAGTTGGCATGTTCTCGCTCTTTAAATGTTATCATCAATTAAGTACTTTTTTTAATATTTTTAATCAATTTTGAAACTTTTGGGGTTTCAAGTCCTTAAATTGCATTTAGTATCATAGAAAAGATTTTATCCTCATCCAACAAAAGATCTAAATTGATTATCGACTCAAGTTCTTTCTGTATGTAAATAAGAACCGTACCTCCCGCCACTTCGATCCAGAAAGTTGAGTTTTTGCTTCCTTCGCTGTTTTTGGCGCTGCACGTGTATTGACCAGCATCTCCATAACTCACTCGATTAATTGTGAGAGTGTTGTTGTTACCAAGATTCACCCCATCTTTCGTCCAGAGTATCTCAGGTGTAGGGAAACCGCTTAGAGAGCAAATGAACTGAAGCGACGAGTTATAGGCAACCGACTGATTCTTGAGCTCAGGATTAATTTCAGGAGGACCTGGGCATAGAATTCAAAAGCACAATTCAAAAAAGGTGAAAGTTTGAAAAGAACAACAGATAATGAGAAGAGCAATAGAACTAAAATAAGTAAGTCAACATTTATTTTTCCATTCACTGTTTTTAGCGCTGCATGTGTATTGACCAGCAACGCCATAAGTCACTCGATTAATCGTGAGCATGTTCCTGGTATCAAGTAACTTTCCATCTTTTGTCCAGTTCACCTCTGGTTTAGGAAAAGCCCCCACGAAGCATTGAATTTGAAGTGTTGAATGTAACTTGACAGACTTCTCTCGCCGAGAATTTATTTCGGGAGGACCTTTTTAATTTTGACAAGAAAAATAATGATTTATATAAAACTTGATCCCCATCCCCTCCTATATTTTCTCCTTTTTCTTTATTTGATTTTTTATTCTCCTCCTTGCATTATCACACACGTAAATATTTTTATTCCCACCGCGCATTTCCTCAGATTTGGAAGTAGGCTATGAAAAGTTAATATTGACCAGAACTGAAATCTTTTTCTATCACTATTTGTTTCATAGAACCCCCGTTATTTATGACTTTATTTCTCAAGAGAATGTGTTTTTATTTGCTATTTATTTCCATTAGATCATGAAAATAGGTCCTGACAAGTTTTTTTGTTTCGTGACTCCCAAAAACTGTGTTTGCGACAACATCAATTGAGAAATTCGCTTGTAGCCTTCTACCCGCAGAAGGCAAATCCATATATTGAAACGTTCTTAGACCTCTGTAAACTAGAGACATTGCGTGATGTTGAGGGGTCAAATATTTACACTGAATCTGTGACCCTCAAACGGATCACGTACTCGTACATGTAACGTCCGGAAAATGTCACGCATGTATAACACCGTAGGCACACCTAGCGAATTCTATCCACTGGCTTCAATAGTAAAGAGACGACTTATTTGTTATACGTATATGAGCAAGCTTATTTACCCTACTTGAAAAATTCCATGATGAAGTCTACTATTGTCAGACGAAAAGTGTGGGGGATAAATACAAGTTTTACTTTCTCAGTTCGTGCAGTGATGCTCACTGGCTTGTTCCGTCAAAAACGCTTTTAATGTGAAGTCACGTCGACCTCGACAGAAAAATTAAGCTCACCCTGTCATAATCAATGGCTTGATACCGTAAGTATCAATTTAGGTACATCATTAGGCTTTGATCACAATAATGAAAAAACTGTGCTTTTCCTCACGCTCGCCACATTTATTCTTTGGAAAACTATTTTACTGGGGGGCGATGTCGTTTACCTTGGCACGTCTTGACTCTCACCGACGAAAATTATCGAGGTGAACCTCATGAAATTCTTGTCAAATGTTTTAAAAACTTTGTTTACCCCTGATTTGCATGCAGAAAAAAAAGGCAAACTCCGAACGGTATTTCAAAACATTTTATTAATTGGTCAATTTATGAACTGTTTTATGGCAGCCCGAGGAAAAAGGCAAAACTGAAACCACTGGCGTATCGGTCAAATGAATTCCAATTTTTTCAGCAAGGAGTTGGTAAGTTCATTTTTCCCGGTAAATTTAAGTGGGGGTCAATTTTTGGTGACAGCCGAAGATAGACGTCTCTGAAACTCTTAAAAAGTTTACAATTACATTGTTAATCCTATGTAGTGTAGGTGTATCAGTTGTATTACGTCTTCATAGTGATGCCATATCAGAAATCGAGTGTCTAAAAAGCCCTCAATTCAGCCCAACACTCGAATTGATAGATTTACGATGGTGCAGTTGTCTTGTTCATTTGTAACTAACTTTAGAACCAAATCTCGTGAACAAAAACATTCGATAAACAACCATACATGACATGTTTGGATCATTTAACAAAATAAAATATGTAAGACAGTGGTGCAGTCTGTATTTCTCCCTTTCTCTATAATTACTTTCAATGCTTATGTTAACATTTGGTTACGGTAAACTCATTAAGTTGGTATTTGGCGCGATGCCCCAGGGTTTGCAATAAACTTATCGAGACACGCTTTTGAGAGCAAAAATATAATTTGAAGACGATAATGCGATGGGAATCCGTGCCAGTCTGTCTTTACCTTTATTTCCATGTTGATGGTTTCCAGACAGACCCCGTCCTTTATGTGCAAACACTCTGGCGTGCATAATCAGTTAATGAACAAATTCAAAATACACAAACTATAGTTTAAAAACAACATTTTAAGCCCCTCCTTTTTAGGAACAAACCGTAACAAATTTAACTTATGAGTCTTAGTAGCTTTTCAAGCGAATTATGCAGCAGAAAAGGCCTTCCTAAAAACTCACTCTCACCTTCAGATCGGGTAAGATTGAAATGGCCTGCTCCTTATTGGTTCCCTAACCAACATCAAGGACCAATAGGAATAATGGAAACCCGGTCCTCAAGCCAAACGATCTACGTATAAAAAGGTCACAGAAGCAATTTCCACTCGGGAACGGAATTGAGAACACCACTCTACCTTTCCCTGAAAGACCTTGCTCTTACAACAACATCTTCAAACAACAGCTGAAGAGACTCGTGAAGAGTCGAAACCGTCGATATCGTTGTAGCCACTATAAACAGTTGCACCAATGTCCGCCTTTGACAACCCTCTAGCGGAATACCTTACACAAAGTCTTGGTGAAGAAGACGAAAACGATATCTCACGAAAAAAAACATGTAAATTGGCAACCGCTCAAAGAAAAGCACTCGGCAAACATTATAAAAAAAAACAGTGACAAAATAGCCAAATTAAGGAATGAGATTTCTGACTTAAGAGTCTATTTATATACTTGCAAATAAAATAGGTGGAAAGTATAAGTGTGCTTGTTAAGCAGTATACTATCTAGATTGACGATGAATAAACACGTGGGCAGACATTATGAACTAATTGATTCACACCCCCGAGCACGCATTGATACGGGAACTTTAGAATGTGATGCAATCATATGCGAGTAACGCAACGGTGACATGACATCCCCCTCGTCAAAAAAATAATATACAGAGAGAGATATGCAAATACAAACAAATAGTGTCTCCGGAGTTCAAGATAAAATTAATGTGACCCATTGTTCAATAATGACAAGATAATGACAAGAAAAAGAAGAAAAATGTTCCAAAAAGAAGGCACTGACGATATGGAGGTGCTCTTGTAAGGTTGTACTCTGTTAGCCCACATTCTAGTAACGTTCGTTGTCACTAAACTTCTTTGGCTTTCGGGTCATTGTCTGTTAAACAATTTACTGGGATGCCGTGGCGGGCAAAGTGGACTTTGGTGAGCACGACGATGGTGGTAGATTGAGTGTTAATCAGCTGGTCCAACTCATAGAAATCACTGTAATGGTCTACGGTGACTAGGTACTGGTTATGTTGGAACTCAAATATATCTTGCGAGATGAACTGCCAAGGTCTTGTAGGGACAGGAGGGGATAGTATGGTCAGTGGCGGCTTGCTTTCCAGACTGGGAGCAGGTAGGGCATGACTAAAAACACGCTTCTATGTGAAACGAAGTCAATATTCTACTCCTCTATGGCAGAAGTGGATTTTGCTATTCCTTCCATGCAGCTTGTGGATGTTTTCTTCCAAGGTGGAGATGATATTCTTGATGATATGGACATCGAATGGCTTTATTGAGGGTCTGAGAAGGGTTTAAGCAGCTCCGTATTTTCCCGGTTTGGTGAGGGTTGGTTCTCGCTTTCGGTTCAGATATCCTTACCAGCTTGCCAGTGGTTTCATACGCATCCAGGGCCGCTTTGATCGCATCCAGCTTTGAAATCGGCTCGCAATGATTGGGGGCATGGATGGGTTTGACATCTGGATCCTGGTTAAGACCGACGGGTGGGCCGCGGAAGCTTAGATCTTGAAAAAGTGAGCTCCAGTTCTTGGAAATGAATTCCGGAGTTCAAGTCCCTGGAGTAGGCCAGACTCGCATTGACGTATCTGGAAGTGGTGGAGGGGGCCCAGCTGCTTATACCTGATGGCTGTCAGGTTCAGTCGTTAGTGGCTGGGGAGGGTTACTTGTGGAACATTTCCTTATGAAGTCCGCACGTAGAGGCTTGGAGGGCAAGTTGACCAATGGGTCTGATTGGTGGACTGTCATACAGTAATTGATGGTAGAATCTTGGCCCAAGGCATGCTGGAGAGGTGGCAGGATAGAAATGTGTTTCAAGAGACTGCAGAATCTATTTGGAAAGGAATTTGCGCTCTGCAGTTTGAGTTTGGTTTTTCCAAAAGAAGCAAGACGAAATGACCTTTGTCAGAGGATGGGGCCGTTGTAGTGACGCCAGTGTTAGGGGTTGCCCGCTTGAGAGGGTGAAGCAGTTCTCATACTGTATGCCTTCCTTGGGAAGGGTGTAGAAGTGCTCTTCTTGTTCCACCAATCTCATGTGTTCCCGTCTGGGACTCGGTGGGGTAGGTTTATGGGAGGCAAGTTTGGAGGCTCGGTTGTCTTTGGCTACTTGTTGACAGACGCTTGCAAAGTGATCAGTTTTGTGAGAACAGCTACAAGTCTGGCCTGAAGCTAGGCATATGTCACGGTAGTGTTGCCACTTGGTGCCTCAGAAAAAGCAAGATCTGTTAGGGTAGATTCCAGGTCTTGGTTTGCCCGGAGGTTTTTTGACCGCATTCGTGGAAGTGGGAGAGTGAACTTGTTCTTCTGTGGTGGAATTAACCAAAAGCTTGTTTGTATGTTATGCCCCCTCAAACGATATAGCTTGATTCACCACGAAAGTCGAGGTTAAAGGGGGATCCTCCGGTTTCCGTTGGCCATATCTGTGAAATTTGTTTTCTCGGGGCGATTGAAGAACTCGTTGAGACCGAAGAGAAACTTACCCCTAATAAATGCTTCCGCGTTCACGCCAAACGATCATCGTCCGGCGGCAGTATGTACAGCGTTTCTTACATTGAAATGGAGGTTTGGTCTGCTTGTGACATTTTTGCTCAGAAGTGGTAGCGGTCTTGCATCAAACTACATGCACCAGTGTAATGTTCTTTGATTTTTTGAAGCCAAATCCAGTGTTTTCAAGCATCATCGTTCGGTATCTTGGAAGCTATTTCGCTGTGTAGGGTGTCCCACTCAGTTGCAGGAATTGTTAACTCGAAGGGTCTCCTAGCGACGATGTAGTGGTCCCCAGTTTCGGTGAGTCTACTTTTAGCGGGGTTTCTGTAGCCTTCGAGTAAATATTAATCATGAAATCTGGTCTCCCAGTAACGGTTATGGTCACAGTTTGGTTGCACGGTTTGTACATCGAGGATAGACTTTTCGTGCTTCGGCATGGTGCAATTGTGAAATGTTGATGAAGATTTGAGATGTAGCCGTGGAAGCTATTCAGTGGTGCAGTTTGTGTCTACGAGAGGCTGGCTCGCTGTAAAAACCGGTCCTGACACCATGTTAAGCAGTATACTTTTCAGTATTACAGTATTTCTTGTCGAAGAATGAACACACGCGCAGCCATGATAAACTCATTTATTCACACACGAGCGCACGTTGATACGGGAACTTTAGCATGTGATGTAAATGTGCGCGAGTAACGAAACGGTGACATGACATGTTCTCTGACTCTAAAAAAGCTGGCTTTAACAACAGCGGAAACAGAACAAAAAGGATAAGACGCAAAGAGCGTAGACATGCTTTAAAATATAGGCTTTCAGCCAAAGAAAGGGAGACAAATGAAACATTCCTAAAATATCTCACAAACTATCAAATTTTTGACAGACAAGTCAGCATGCTAACAACGGTCTCAAATTCATTTCAATGCCCGTGACAAACGAATGGATAATTAGGCAACAACTCTTGCAAGAACTTGAACAATTTGCATTGCTTCCACTGACAAAACAAAGAACCACATCCGTTTCAGGTTAATTCCAACTGGATACCACCGGTTCAGCCTTGTAATGCCCTTGAGAGCAATTAGTAAAATGTCAAACCACAACTTGCAGAGCTTACTGTAACTAAGCCAAAAAATAATTCGTCGTGCAATGAGGTTGTGGCTTTAAAAGAGTTGAAAAACCATTTTGTGTTAAACCTCAAAAAAGTAGACAAAGGTATAACAGTCATCACGAATAACCACAACCTCTCAAAGCACCGATAGTGAAAAACATGCAGAAAAGGGTTAATGAGATCATTGAAAAAATGCGTCAGGGCAAACACATTGATGACATAACCAAGAGATGGCTTTCACAAACTCCCAATCCGCCTAGTATACCAATATTCTATAAGCTCACGAAAATACACGTACCGGTCGGTAGATCTATAATCTCAGGTTGCCACGGCCCTACCGAGAGAATACCCTCTTTCGTGGAGACACTGTCCCAGCTTATGTTGCAATTGCAACAATCCTATACGAAGGATGCCACTGCTTTTTATCATTTTCATAGAAAAGACAAAGGTAGGCAGAGATACTATTCTTGTATCAATGAACGTTTCTAGCTTGTACACAAATATACCTCAAGAAGAAGGAACGAAGCATACGAAAAGTTCAACAACCATAACGCACCGATCCCAACGCACTACCTCAGGGAAATGCTTGGCTTAATCTTTCAAGAAAATTTGTTTCAATTCAATGGGGAGAACTTCTCCCAAACGAAAATGGGCAGTGTCATTTGCCAGTATTTCCATGGCGGAAATTGAAATGAAATTAATCCAATAAAGCGAAACCAGGCCAAGAGAATGGAAACCTTACGTTGATGACACCCTTAGGGATTAAAACAGAGAAGAAATACATGATTCATTAAACGAGCTAACTTTTTCCATCCTACTATCAAATTCACGGCAGAAATAGCAGAGAACCAAATCTCATTCCACGATACCACAGTGTTTAGAGGAGAGATTCGCAAAAAATCCAACTTGGACATCAAAACCCATTACAAGGCGACCGAGACCTTCCAATCTACGCACCTCGCTTCGTGCCACCCATCAGGCGTTAAACATGGTTTCATTAAAGGCAAAGCAATCAGATTGCTTAGAACAAACTCTCCGAAAGAAATATTAGAGGAGGGCCTTCTAAAATTCAAACAACGCTTCAAAACAGGAGGGTACCTAGAAAATATCATAGAAAGGTCTCTGTCAGGGGTCAACTTTGCCTCTAGGCAATTGGCTCTTACGCATACACAAAAGCCAAAAGGTCACAACGTACACTCGGCAGTTAAAGATTTAAAACAAATATCGATGGAACATCGGAGTCAGCCCTTGCTGATAGCAATCTTTACAAAACCTCCGATCATCTCTAACACAAAGAGAAAGTCACGCTTGTGAGAGGAAAATTTTAATTTGAAGGTTACAATGCAACGCGACCACAAAAGCCACATGGAGAGTCCATGCCAATCTGTTCTCACCTTTATTCTCGGGCTTAGAAAACCTCGAGTGACATGATTTGGGCGCTACTTAGTAATGAGAAAATGATAAAACAAAGTAGGCGTTACAGATAAATTAAAATCTGGGATATCGGTTGGTATGGCTTCATTTCTCAGGGCAGGGAAATTTTTTAGTTATCTATGGGTTTACAGGGACAATAGTCGATAGGCTTTTGACCAATAAGAGCGTACGTATGTATGTAACAGACTGATTCTTGAGCCCAGGATTAATTCCAGGAGGACCTGGGGATGGAATTAACAAACACAATTCGAAAAAGATGAAAATACGAGAAAAAAAGGAACAGAAAATGAAAAGAGTAACTTGAAGAGAAAAAGTAAAGCTTGCTTCATTTTTTCCTTCACTATTCTTAGCGCTGCATGTATATTGACCAGCGTGTTCATAAGTCACTTGTTTAACGGTGAGCTTGTTCGTGGTATCAGGTAGCTTTCCATCTCTCGTCCAATTCACCTCACAAGACAGTTCACTTGAAGGATTGAATTAAATTTGACAGACTTCTCTCGCCGAGAATGTATTTCAGGAGGACCTTTTTAATTTTGAACAGGAAATAATGATTTATTTAAAACTTGATCCCCATCCCCTCCCCCTCTACTTCTTTTTAACCTTCGTTCAGAAACTTGGTGCAACTCTCTTTCTCTCCCCAGCTCTCCCCTGCTGTAGAAATCAAAGTTTGTAGCCATGATTTTCACCTAGGAAAAAATACTTAGCACCGGCTCGCGAAAATCACACCTGTTTTACATGAAACTATAATGATCTTTCTTTTCCTGCTAAAGAAAAATTGCCTTTCTTTCTTTGTGACAAAATGTATATCTAGCGTCTAATCGGTTATAATGAAACTCCTGCAGAAAAAATTAAATGTTTTTAATTGAGTGCGAGCCATGTTTTTTTTTTTTTTTTTTTTACAAAGAAAATGGGGGTAAGTTTCCAAAATCTCGAGGTCTTATCAACTAAGTCGAAAATGTAAAATAGCTACCATAAAGATTTTCTAAGCTAACGTTTCGACCGTTAACGCCTCGTCAGAGCTACCACTCGAAACGTCAACTTTGATAATTTTTACGGTGGCCGATCAAAATTACCAACTCTGTTAGTAAAACCAAAGTCTATTAAACAAATAGTTTGACGTTTAATAAAAGGACAGTTGAAGGATATCTGTGCAGCATTTTCTACCAAAAAATGAATCCTTTACTTTCTCCTCATACATAAAAACACTTACATATACAAGGCCGTGATTCCTGAGTTCTTGAGCAGTTAAATTCTAGAAGTAAGGTTATCCAGATAATCTTTTAAAAGTAATAAACGGTTGGAGATTAAGTCATCTTATTTCTGTTAAAGAAAACATCGCTTGAAAATATCTGCTGAAGGTTCCTGCTTAATTATCATGGCAATAAAGCGGGTAAGTTTCTAAAGAAACTGGTGCTGCGTCGGTGGGAGAGTATAGCAGTTAATTTAGTGTTAATAACTGAGTTGAAAACGTAAATTAAAGTAAATGAGAGGAAAGACCGTAGACTGTCATATGCTGTTTAGAATGATTAGGGATTATGATTATGGCAGTCTGTGGCCTTTCCTTACATGTGGGCGGTTCGGAAAGCCGCAAAACACTAGAACAAAAATTTATCTTCCAAATCGGCACCCTTAATCCCCACGGAATCAACGAGCGCTTTTAATTCAACTAGTTTACTTCTGTTTTCTCGTCACCATATTCCCACCAATGGCGTAGCTCCACTTTCTGCATGTAAACCCACACACAACCCACAATTCCTGCAATCGCTCTGACGAAGGGCTAACGCTCGAAACGTCAGCTTTTTTACCCTTTACGATGGCTAATTTACTTTTCCAACTCAGTTTTTAACACTAAATTACCTGCTATCATTGCAATATATACATAAGAATTTATCCATTTGAATAAAAGCTTATAAATGCTGTATAGCTTTTTGAAGTTGTAAAACAATGGCAAAAACCAGCCATTGCACTTTTGAGTCACAGATTATCAAAAACTCCCTCTTGTCACTTACCGACTCTTTGCCGGTACTGGTTGCATTCTTTGCAGACACTCCAAGATGACCACGCCATACAACCTTTGAAAAGATTAAGTTTTGCGCAAAGAATCATATGTTATATTATCACTCTACCTATGCTATTTACTTCCTTTGCTGCATTAATCTGCTGCTTGTCACAAAGGATACCAAAATACGTAACTATTAGAGTCGATATTCCCAGTTCCTAATTTCCAAGGAGACTTCCAACTAACATCTTCATGTTAAAAAAGATTGATGGCTTGAAGCTTTTAATCACCCAAATTACAGCTCCCTATTTATAAGCCTCATTCGTGTTCTCTCAACATCTGTCACGGATTTATTATTTATAAAGACAAGGAAAATGACACTGTTTTGTATTGCTCAAATGGATGACTGTGCAAAAATTTTAAAAGAAATAAACTAGGATTTTAACGTTGTCAATTTTTGATTTTCAAGTTTTACCAGTCGAAGGCCGAGGCTTGAAACGTTGAAATTCACTTCATCTCTATGCAACTTCAAATTCACTTCATCTCTATGCAACATCTTTGTCCATAAATCGAATGATACTCAGAGAAGAGTACCCCGTCCGAATCCCTCTATTAAGATCCATTCGTTTGTTCAACCATCTTTATCGACCCTTTATCCTGCCTACTGATAAATGATAGTTCAAGCATGGCTACTTACAATCTGTTATATCAGTTCGGATGAGGATGTTAGGTGAACATGAAAAGAAAGATTCACATTCGGTGAGTTAATAAGTGGCCTAATATAGCCTTGGGATACTTGACTACACACATCATTAGCTTAACAAACAAACTGAACTCGTCGCACTCACCCGCTTATGAATCCGGGAAGAACGTCGTGAAAGAGAAAAACGATTTTGAAAAGATGTTAATCCATTATCTATTCATTTGTTTATTTGAACCAACCAGTTTGTTTAATTTGGTATGCCAATATTTTAGAATTTGTTAAATCAAACAAACAATCAGCCAAATATGACTGATATCTGATGATAATTATACAAATATCGTTTATTACAGAACTTAGGTACTGATTTTATACTAATATTTTTCACATCAGTAAAATCGTTTAGATAGTAACATTGTAACATTTACAGCTATCACTAACTGTCATTGATAAACACGCAGATAATTCTTTACTATTTACGATTGCAATTTGCCGATCAGTAATCAGCCGGTGCAGAGAGTCAATAGTGTATATTAAGCCACAGGAGAGTTCTTTATTTATAGGAACAAATGATATTGATAGTTACCTTCTTTTTGGGCTAGACAGAAAAGATGAGATAAGAAAGGAGGAGCAGTTAATGATCTAAATAACATAGCTTAAGTTATGAAATAACAATTCATCGTAAAACTCTACCCCCCTTTTTTTTTAGGAAAGGAATTAGGTTCCAGTACTTTCTCAACACATGGAAAGCGAACATTAGCGCCTAAATTTATATTTCCCAGGAAAGGATGTGATGTTGGAAAAAGGTTCTTCAGAAACTTAAGAGAAAATTATCAAGGATGGGTTGCATTTCTAAATTTCTGTTTAACCTCCTTCACGCCGGTTTCGCGTTAAGGGTTTGACTGATTTTATGCGTGATATGACCAGCCCTTGAATTACTTGTGTTAAACTTTGTTTTATTTCTGTTCTGCGTTTGTCAGGCCTTATAATGATCCTATGGTAGACACCGTGAACTTTTTTGTTTGCGGTCTTGGAAGAGATTCAGTCGCTATTAGGAGGTAGAGAAAGTTAGCATTGCTGAACCGAATGTTCCTCATCAGCTGTCACTAGCAGATCACAGGATGAGGGGCCAGTTATGGAAGTCTTTACCAATAACTATAATATAATTTACAGTAAGCACGAGTTGAGCTCAAAATTCTAAATAAAGCATAAAAGTAAACTTAAAACACATTGATGGATGTCAGCGTAAATTTCATTGGTTGAAACTTTATTATTGTAAGCGAAAGCGATTTTAAATGGAGTTTTCAGAAGTAATCCTTGGTAACATCGGATTTTTGCTACGCCTCGTCCTGCACTACAGCTTCTCAGCAAATTTGATTTTACATGATCCTGGATGCCAAATGTTTGCTTTGAATATTAGATTCTTGAGGCTCCAATTATTTTTCGTTGTTCTGATTCGCTGTGGCTTTGTTTTTACAACACTTAATCGACATGCACTCCGAAAAGAGTAAACAATTCATACGCGGTCCGGTTGTAAATGAGATCTTAAGTACTAAAGGAAAGTTTAATTGTCTTGAGAATGATTATTAAGAATAAGCATTGCGCGAGAAAAACTAAATTCAACTTACCAGCTAAGTGACCGCAGAAGTGGCATGTAAATAAAAGTTATAAAAAAATATAATTAAAACGTGCATCTGTTGCTCAAAACATTCAGTTGATTATTGAGAAATGCTATGCACTTTTTCTTTCGTTTATCACCTGTACTTTAGTTAAATATGTTAACGTAAACGTACTGTAAAGGTGCCATGCAAATAAATATGCTTTAAATCACAACGGAACATGTACTTACGTCCTGATCGTTTTTCACAATTGCCAAGGCCAAGGAATGATGGAAAAAAATACATCGAGAACAGAAAAATAAATAAAATGAAATTATTTAACTACCAAGAGCGTTGATATTCATTAATCAGTCGGCTAAGACCTCTGCTCAACAAATAGTTCCGATATGAAAGTATTTTCATGATTATGACTTTAATTCTCATAATCAGTTTCAAGTAACTAACACCTCAATTTTACAGTCTACCACAGATAACATTAAATCTTTTCGTAAACTGAGCCATTGAATCAAAATTGGATCCTTATCTTCTTATGGTTCATACTGAATAAATATTCCCACAAGAGCCTAATTCAAAATGACCTTAACAAGTTTCCAACCATAACTTAGGAAGCAAGGCGAATATCAGAATGCTATGTTTATTGATGATCATAATTTCTCATCCATAATCATATTAATAAAACGAAAATTGTAGCTTTCATTATTACAAAAGTAAGCGGCAGTGACACAAATATGTTACATGACTGTTACTGCAGTAGTCAAAAGACATGTGAAATCCGCCAAATAACTATAAAAAGAAAACGTACTTACGATCTGTTTGCCCGTTAAGGTAGGAAATAAGAAAAAGAGATATGTTAGTTGGTGATGCACATTTGTTATTGCCTACATTGTTCTTAAGTTCGGTATCGTTAAGCAAAAGTGTCTTGTTAATGGAACAGTCAGTAGTATGACTAAGCATCCTACTACACTTGCCACAACTGTTGGGTATTTCAAATGGTTACCATATTGGCAGTCAATGGGGAAGTCTGACCGGTTAAAAGTCTTTAACATGCTCTCAGCCACCAATAGTAAAAAGGACATTTTGCCAAAGTATAACTCTTGGCCACAATCAAAAATATTGGTTGGGGCGAAAACTATACCGGTTCATTGTAAATAAAGCTTTTTCTTTCACAAATTTACTCTTCCGCAAAAATGATGATAATTCTGAAGAGAGTCTAACACATGATGACTGTCGAAAAGTACCTGGTTTGCAAGAAATGTGAAAATGAATGAGGAAAAGTAAAGAAAAAGCTACTTACGACTTGTTATGCGAATGCGACCTTGGTGAACCCGATGGAAAAGAAGAGAAAATGAATCAACTGAAATTCACGATCAGTTTAAAGCCGTTGTGAGATACTGTGTACTAATTGACTGTGTGGGAGGGCCGGATAGGAAGGTATTCAACTTGCCTCAAGCAATTCCAATCCTATAGAAAACATTACCTTAACTAATAGCTATTTAGAAGGAATGAAAATGTTACTTACTGTCTAATTTCCCAAATTGGGGTCAATGTGCAAGATTTAAAGGAAAATGCAAGAAGAAAGAAAAGGAAGTAAGTATAGTAGAGTACAAATGCAATTTGATAAATACCTATAATCATTAAATACAACCCCCAAAAAAGGAAATTTTAATCTTCAGATGTTTTGTGAAGTAGATTGCATGATAGCAATCAAAACGTATGCTTTTTAGCATAATTTTTAAACTGTCTGTGTCTGTGCTATTCTGAGAGCAACAAAGTAAACACAACTTGAATTGTTTCTTAAGGTAATGAATTGTAAAAACCTTGAAATATTTACTCTTTTCGAAATAAAATTACTCGACTCGACTTGTTTGTAGCAATGTTGTGTAGTCAGTAACAATTATTTCAACTGATAACTATTAAGCAACGAAAACATCACTTTCTTTCTGATTTGTCAAATGAGGGATGGTGCACCAGATTAAAACGAAAATGAATAAAAAAAAATATTAAAAAAAGTAAAAGCACTTAAGTATGTATCAACCACAAACTACAAGTAGTCAATGGAACTCAATTATCAATCACGAACAGGCAGGCAAATCTCGTGCCTCATTTCACATGTTGAGCGATGTCAATCTAGATTTTCCACTTGAAACCGTTATCTTTACCGATGACAAGAAAAAATTATCAGACAAGGAAAACGTTACTCCGGATTAAAAGGAAAAAGAAGAAAACCAATTAAGAAAGTAAACACTCTAAAGCAAAAACTACAATTAGTTTATAACAAAGAATTCTCAAATGCAACACGAAGAAGATATATCTCACTATTTATGTGTTTTGTATCGCAAAGTGCTCTATAATAATTGAGACGTGGTAGCCTCAATCAAATAAAAAGGAAAAAGGCTAAAATCAGCTCGAAAAATGTAATCCCAAAGAGTCTCTATCACAGTAACAGAATGCGATGGATTTTAATAAACTACAAACTACAAGTAATCAATGAAACTCAGTTATCAGTTACGAACAGGAAGGCAAATCTCGTGCCTCATTTCACTTGTTGAACGATGTCAATCTAGATATTCCATTTGTTTCGAGCAAGTTAAATGTAATAGAAACCATGAACACCGATTTACTTAGACATTAACCATTATCTTTACTAATGAAAAGAGAAAATTATTACACAACGAAAACGTTAATTACGCGCTGATTTGACAAGTGAGGGCCAATGCACCAGATTAAAAAGAAAATGAAGAAAACAAATAAGAAAGTTAACACTCTAAAGCAAAAACTACAATTAGTTTATAACATAGAATTATCAAATGTAACAAGAAGAAGATATATCTCACTATTTATGTGTTTTGTGTCACAACGTGCACGAAAATAATTGGGAAGTGGTAGCCTCAATCAAATAGAAAGGAAAAAGAAACAAAAGACGGAAAGCAAAAAAAAAGCAAAACCACGACTAAATTTAATTAATAAAACCCAGATATCCATGAAAAACAGGGAATTTAATTTCGTTCCTTTGAGGCGAGGTGTATTAGCTTGTATTCGTACCACAAGGGAAGTATTCTTTCTTATATCATTGTACTGCCCAGGGCTCACTGAACTCTGCCATTTTCCTTCCAAAATACAGATCTTGCAAGAGACCATCCTGCACCGATCCTGCGGTGACTGTTACTGCAGTTATAAAATGGCTCCAAACTAAGCACAGTTATGAGTTTCGAGATCTATGGAACTGTTGACAAACTCTTCCATTGAGGTAGCTGTACAAACAGCTTTACAGAAACTGGAGAACGACCCTAGCCCACCCAACTTCATGGCACTAGTACCAGGTCAGATCGCGGACCTCTTGAGCCTGGAGATCTAAATACTTTCACTATAGCAGATCAATTCACAAACAGACAGTCGCAGTGACAACATCGAGAGGACAAAAAAAAGAATAGTTTTTCATCTAAACGGTGCTTTCACTCCGATGACAAACCGTGACCTTTCTTTCGTCTTAAGATGTCGCTCCCTTGAAAATACATGGAGGATTAGGGGTAGGGAGGAAATCCATATGAACCAAATCAAGTTCTGGCTTTTTCATTACAAAATGACCACAGCAGTTTACCAAATTTTAAGAACCTTGCTACTTAGAAAAGGCAAACCGACCATCTCAGTGATAGAGTGGGCCAATGCATCAAGACTGGGGTTGCGTTACAATGATAGAATACGATCTGATCGACAAGAAGCACAAAAGCGAAAAGTATCGGAAACTCTCGACTTTTTCCTTAGGAAGTAACAAGGCTATAACAAGCCGTGGTTGATAAAAATGAAACTCTTTTGGATTTTCCTCGAATATTTCGATCAAAAAAAAAAAAAAAAAAAAGAAGAAAAGGTAGGGGGTGCTAAATCGTTTGCGAGTCATTGTGCTCTAATAGAAAGATATGAAATGGTTCCTCGGAAAGAGCTTTTATCTCACGAGAATCACCTGCATTTTAATTTCCTGCTTATTGTTGGAATACAGGAACACAAAAACTCGTCGGCATAGCGTTAATGGACGGATTAAATCGACAACTACGTATTACGTGTTAAGAGCGGTATTCTTAAAACATAACCCCCGGACTGACTAGCTAAAGACCGGACCTCAGTAAATTCGACTTTTAATTTATGGCGACACTATGTCAAAAGTGAAGAAAAGAACATTGGAACTTACTTCCTGATGTGTCCATCATATTCATGGTTGTACAGGAATGAGAAAAGAAAGAAGTACAAGAAAGAAAACAAAAAAGAATGAATAAATAAAAAAAACAACAACAGCAAAAAAACTAAGGCAGAAATAATTCCTTCTAATATGTATTCAAATTACGAGGAAAAGGGAGAATAAAATCGCCTTGGATGCTTAGACTGTGCCACCCACTTCGAGAAAAAAATATAGAAAAATGACGAATATCAAGTTTTGCCAACTTCGCATACACAAATATGAAAAACAACACTTTGGCATTTAACCCAACCCATTGGATTCATCACGAAGGGCTCAACGTAATTTTATTGCTGAAAAGGCTAAAATGCATTGGAATCAGTCAAACTGATGTTGAGCATTGTCTAGAATAAGGAATTATTTATTATTAAAAAGATAAACTGAATCAATTCTATATCCCAAACCCGTCCTACTCCCAGACCATGCGTGGAGTCAAATTGTGCTGTTTACAAGAGAACGCTCGTGGTCAAGTAGTGAGCTGGACGTATTAGATGGAGAGACTCAAAAGTAATGGAAAAAGAGAAATTCCTTATCTACTTACGTTCTGTAGTCCAACGCAGATTCCATAGGAGAAAAAAGATGAAAAGAAATATTTTGGCGAAGTTAGTTTCTGCCTAAAAATACTCTTTATTTTATTGCTTGCTTAATATTTTCGCCTGATTCGGAACCACAACGCTAAGAAAGACACTAATAAATATATGCAATGAGGTGCACAAGCAGATCGCAAATTGTTACTGTCGCTAGAGAAAACAAATCCATAACTCAACCGTTACCAAAAAGCCAAAATAAAAAAAAAATGTGGTCATTTGATTAATTTTTGCTCACCAAAAAATTTTCTGCTGTCAAGGGGCACTTTTTGGTCTGATCATTGTGTAAATTGAAACAATTTCAATATTTTATGACATGTTGAATACACTTACAACCATCAAGAAAGTTATCATTATCGAGTAGTCCTTAAAGATAAACTAAAACGTGTTTATCAACATGGTAAGCATTCAGACGAGCTGTAGGTAGAAGTATTTTCCAAGGAGGCTAATTAATGTGAAGGAGGTACTAAAAAATACCAAATGAACGAGATAAACTAGGTGAAGGACTCCACTAGGCAAATAACTTTGATAAAATTGACCTTAAAGTGCCCATGACACGATTTATTTTTGTATTTTCTGGTTAAAAGCTATTTAAAATAATTAGCGCCTAGCGAGTACTATTTGGCGGCTCAAAAGTGTCTCCATTAAGCGCGTGGCCAAAACGTTTATGTTACATATCATAGCCGTGACGTAGAAAACTGTGGAAACACGTCGGCAACTATGGTGGAGAAAGGAGAAATCAAGAAGAAAGGGCAAACGTACTGCGCGGCAAGAACAATACACATACTATACACTACTTTCCAAAGGATGTAGCTGTATGACCAAAGTAGACGCGTTTCGATCTTCGATCGCCGATCGGCCTTATCCTTCGTACCGGCTTCGAAGACAGCTGTTACGACACATATCACTGATCAAATCACAGGAAGATAACAAGTGAATTCAGCTAAAGAGAATGCTGATTAAGGGGCCTGTTCCCACACCGTAAACGATTCTTCAACATTCTTTTCGGCTGACATTTCGCAAGCGAAGAACGGTGAGCTCCTTAATGTTTTTTTTTACTTCACGCGCTTAAGATGTACCTATACTCCTTGTCTTTCCTCATGACTACATTTGCGCTTTCATTATCATATGAAAACCCTACCAATTGTAGTTTCCATCGTATTTTAATAACAGAAATACAACATTTGTAATAAAGGTCAAGCTCTTTCCTGAGCTAACCGATATTCTGTTGCCTGAACGGTGCGAAAGCTCTGGCAAATACTGACATAAACACAAGCTCGAAGGGGCCGTGTGTTCTTCTAACCTAGGTTCCCAAAAATCTATTCCACGAGCCATCAATTCCCCCCTGCCCTCAAAAAAGAAAATTCGCAACAGTAGCGATTTCATTGGGACAAAAGCACTGGAACAAGATAAATTAAGAAACACAAATATTATTGAATTAAATGGTAGCGAATCCCAGTGCTGTGTGAAAGTCGATGCATACGAAATTTACAACTTATACTGATGTCAATTATTTGCCATTGAGAGAAATGGGTCATATGGCAATGCTGCACTTAAATTATAGAAGATTTCTCCATTGAAATCCCTTTTTGAGATGAACTTGAATCAGATGACTCTAAACGCACTTTTTTTTCCATTTGACCGGCCCGACAACGATCGCCTCTGCCTTTGCAGTGTCTGAGGAAACGAGTAACTTGCTGTGAAACTGCCCGGTGACCTCACGGCGAAAAATGATCGTGCTTCGCGATACAGCTGATTCTTCCGTCAAAAGTTAGCTTTTGGTTAGCTAAGGGAATCATTCTACGGGAACGAAACTCTATAGCACCGACCAAGGGGAACCTTCGCCGCACTTAGTGCGAAGAAATAAAATTTAGGGTAACAGGAACGAACAATGCTAGCCATTCTTTCCATAGATTTCACCGTAAGAAACAGAACACAAAAGCAACAAACTAAACATTCAATAATGAGATTTTTTTGTTCTAATTTTGACTTAAACATCGCAGGCGAGAAACTGTCTTTGTCAGTCTTCGTCGAAATCCTCGTTTGATGCACGCGGTTCTCCTTCGTAGGGCTGAACCGTAGTCGCAACGTCCATTTCTTCTTTATTACTTGAGTGCGATGTATCACAACTCTCGGTAGAGCTCGCTGAAGGTAGGTAGACATCGCTATCAGACATTATTGCAAGAGCATTTCAACGCTGACCGATACAAAATTACCAGAGATGTGAGAGATTTGTACGTGTCAACTGAGAGTTTTCACGGTTTTCTACGTCATCATTCGCGAATTCGTTACCAGCCCACGGGAGTTTTAAGTTTTCCGAAACTTCTCTTCTAATCGGAATTGGTTTGTACAGATGATGAGCTTAATATTTTCCCAAAACAATTTTGTGTCATAGGCACTTTAAGGATAATCTAAATACTCTTAGCGTCCCATTAAGTGTCTACGAAGTTTTAAGGAATTACAGTGCTCGCATTAAAAATTGTTTTATTCCCTGATGTCCAGAGGGTCCAAAGTGTATCTAGAAAAATCATTCATCATATCATAGTACGCGCCATGCCTGTAATTGGATGGTCTAATAGGACAGTGGATACGTCGTGCCTGTGTAAGTGGACAGTCAGCGATGTTGTCGCGCACTTCGCCGAGTTAATTGTTGTTTTTTCAATGAAAACGTACAACTGATGTCTATTTTCCCTCTCAAATTTTTTCATAGTTCTGACTAACTGAAAACAGTAATTCAAGTCGTCCAATTTTATCTGTAATCAAACTCGTCATTAACAAATCTGACTCCCGCTGTGCGGTCTTCCGATTTCGATCATCACTCGTATGGTTACAGACCAAATTGGACCCTACTCAGTCCTATTACCATTATTTATTGCACATGTATAAATTGCATAAGGCAAGTTAAAAATGTGTGGAAGGTATGTGGAAGAGTTATCACTTCCACACAGCAGAGTAACTTCACATGTTTTTCAAGTAGTTCTTGAACCCTTGATGTGAAATACTTGCACTCACACTTGTTCCTTACATTCTTGACAGAGATTTGTAAATGAACCGACCCCACTACGGAGCGCCTGAGTAAAAAGTGTTATCGATAAAAGTTCGTTTTGATAATGAACGTTAAACCACTTACCAACTTGATATGTCCAGTAAGATTGAGGGAGAAAAAGGAAATAAAAGAAGCAGAATTAGTGTTTTAAGATTACAGCTTACTTCAAAGCATTTTCGGCATGTGCGTACGTTAGAATGTCTGTGATACGCGTAAATAAATAAAATGTTGGGTACTTACAGCCTGGAGATTAATTTCATTTTGGGAAATAGAGAGAAATAATGATAAAAGAAAATATTGTTAGTATTGAATGCAAAAGCTTATGAGCTAATATACTTTTTCTAACTACAGCTTTATCTAAATTTCAACGTATGAAAGGTCCTTGTGCACCATTTAGAACAATACGGTCTATTCTTAGAGTTACCACATTTCCCGCATTTCAGAAGTTCGCTATGTTGCTTTAATAAAGCTGCCAATAGTTTCATCGATTGGGAAAACTTTATAATTATTCATTAATGATGCAAATTTTAGTGATAAGAACTATTTGTAGGTATTACTTCTCTATTATTAATCATAACATAGCTCAGTGACTTATCAGTGAAACATTGCATAGTGATGTACTAAAACCTTTATTTAAAGACTTCATTGCAAAGAATTCCTTGATATGTTCCGCAACTTTAATTTCTTTTTCTTAACCAAATATAACATCACGAGTGAAAAACGGTACAGAAAGTCAATGAAATTCAAGTTCAATAAAGAGGTTCTTTCACACTGATAAGTTTGTTGTCCAGCGTAAGGTTCTTCAATTCAAGTAATTAAAATGTATGTATCCAAGTTGAACTCTACGCAAATACTAACCAAATGCCTATTTTAGATAAAATTGAATTCGAGCTGAACAGCAAGATCAACGGGTGGATAAACGTACGTAACACAATAAATAGATACTTACAAGCTGTTGAGCATCACATGACCGGAAATGAAAGAAAAGATACAAAAGTAAATTAATGCTCTCTTGTTTTATGATTTTAGCGTGGTACGCTACGATCTGTTCTAATTTTCCCCTTTCTTACTACAACCTTACTCAAGATACGAGCGAGGAAATCATTGAACATGATTGTCACTGAGGATGTCCTGAGCTTAACCTGGTTTAATTGGATCGTTTTAATGCCATTTATTAATTTATTCGATTATTTCGTTTTAGTTTTTTTACGGTCTTTTTTTGTTTATTTGTTTATTTTGTTCTTTTTTTTTGATGATTTTACAGTGTTTACTCTCAATTATCCCCTTCATTTGGTACTAAGGTGCAATACACCTGCTCCTTAAAAGATCAAAATTATGAAATAAACCGTTGGCTATTTTCTTATTTCTAAAGTGATAAAGAACCTTTATGTTTGTATTGAGGGGGGGGGGGAGAGGGGGGGAGGGGAAAAGAGTGGAAACATTTAAGTGGCGATCTCTGTAGGAGCGGTCTAAAGCATTTCACAACGGAAAAAAGTTTTGCCTCATACTTTTCCCATTAAAACCTTGAATTGAGCTGAACAGCAAGATCGACAAATGGAGAATATTTTTGCACAATTTTGATCCTCAAATGATTTGTCTAAATAATCACTATATCTGAATTAACAGATCACTTTTCGTGAGGGAACTAGGAAAGCTGCGTTACTGTCTAGTTGGATTACACTTGGGCTGGATTTATTTTTGTTTTTGTTAATTTTTGGATTTTACTCTGTGTACTCTCGTTGAATATCTTCGTCCTTTGGTACTAGGGTGTAGTACACTTTACACTGAGAAACAATGCTCCTTAGTTTATTAAAAATATGAAATAGACCGTGAGCTATTTTCTTAGTACTAATGTGATAAAGGATCTGTAGGTTTGTTTGTTTGTACTTGGGGGGGAGGGGAGGGGGGTGGGAGGAGGGGACATTTAAGTAGCTTACTCTTTTCGCATCGGAAAAACGTTTTTGCCCATTGAAAACTTCTTTGGTGGTAAGTATATAAGACCATGTTGGTTAAAATAATTTTGAGAGCTCTCTATAATCAAAGCTGCAGAAGGCCCTTTTTTGACATCTTGCGACATTAATCTGGTTTAGTTGGTAACATCTAAATTAATAAGAGAACTCTCATTTTCTTTTTTTTCAAAATAAAACATAGACCAACGGCATGTGTGTAAATTGATATTATTATTGCGTGGAACATTTCTTAATTGGATTACTATCAGATGACTTTTTCCCCTTTTTTACTACAATCTTACTCACGAGCGAGGAAATCCTTGATCATCATTCTCGGTTAGGATGTCCGGAGCAAACCTGATTTAACGGGATCGTTTTCATGTCGTTTGTTTATTTATTCATTCAAAGCGCATATAGAGCAAATATTAAATAGAGGTAGCGTTGAAACGAAAGAGGGAGAGAGAGGAGGATATGACACCAAGGGCTCGTGCAATTTTGTTGTCTTTAAAAATTTAATCGTGCTCATTAACACCAAATTGCGCAATCATATTGCTACCTATACTAACAAATACAGTTATAGGGCACAATAATTACTGGTGCTAAATTTCAAGTTTAGTGAGTGGGCGTCAACATAACAGTCCTCAATCCCAAGCACCGTTGGAAGCAGTTTTTTTAATTAATCTTTTAAATGCTCTTTTCGCGAGCTTGGGCCAGTCAGAACGTAAACTACTTCATAATCTCAAACCGAAAACAGAGAAAGACTTTAATTTTAAGTTCAATATACATTTGTATGCATGAAATTTTCTACTACAGAGAAACGGGTCGCGAATGCACTAACGTCAGTGAGTGTATATTATGCAAATTTACGATTAACAAAGCAAAAAAGGCACTTTTTCGAAATGTTTTTTTTATCAAAAAAGTAACTCTTGAAATAATTAAATTCAAAGAGGATGCACATCTTAAAGTGCCCCTGAGATAGAATTTTCAATTGTCATTTTTTTTTTCTCTCATTATGACAGTGTGACTATTCCATGTACCCTGCACAATTTCAATCCGTTACGAAGGACATAAGCGGTTGTTTTTAGCGTTAAATTCAAGCTTTCTCAGCCGCCATTATTTGACCATGTTCCAGGAGTAAATCTGAAGTGAGGTGCGATTTGAAACTTGTAACTTCCAAGCTAGCTCAAACAAAATTATTCAACTGCCCGAAAGTAACGTGACAAGGAACCAACGCAACGTGAGACTAATGTAATTAAAACTGAACTGTATCCAAATTGGCTTTTATGCAAATACTAACCAAAGGCCTATTACTCGGGCTTTCCAAAGGAAACTCCCGAGTTCAAACTTCGGCTTGGTTTTTTTTTTTTTTTTTTTTTTGATCTTAAACAACAAGATCAGGGAATGGATAAACATACGTAGCACAATCAATAAGTAGATACTCATCCGCTGTTGAGAATCAGTTGACATGAAAGAAAGAATAATTTTAGCTTAGTAATCATTAACTTATACCCTCAGAGAAGCAAATTTGATTATTATATTATTTATTTATTTATGTATTTATTTATTATTATAAGGTATATTTTTTCACAGCCTTTACTCTCGATTGACTCCGTGAAAAACCTCCATGTCTTAATGTTGATGTGGTTGGAAAAAAAGGAACTAACGTACGGTACACAAGTCAGAACCTGGTCGAATGAAGGTTCATTGACTATTTACAGCGCCATTTAAGTTATAATTAATTGAAGAAATTTCTCCGTAGAATAAGTATAAATGTTACTGCGGTATGAGTTAGTTTTATACAATCCGTTGTGATATAAAGAAAATGAGAAGGAGGAAATCATTAATCCTTAGTTTCTTTGAGGAGGCCACGTTCAACTTCATGATATCTCTTTTCATTTTGATGATTTTACTTTTTATTTCACGACTTAAATTCACAGTTCTGTAATAGTTTTCCATATGTCTATAACGCTACACAAAAGTAAAGATTACCCCCTATTTCTCTTTTCAACTGTTCTTAGTGTTTTGGGTTCAGGCCTTCGTCAATTAAGTTCAGTGAAGCTTAGGCAGCAAGATAAAAACATACACATTACGATAAATAGGTACTGAAAGACTGAGGAGTTTGCTTTAACCATCCGTTTTGATAGGAAGAAAGACAAAAAAGAGGAAACCATGAACCCTTAGTTTCATTGAGGAGGCCTGGATCTGCAGAAAAGGCAATTTTTCAGCGTTTTTCGTTCAAACGGAGGCAAGCGCAAAGTGATCGTGAAGTGCGAGTAACGCGAAAGAGGAGGAGTGCAAAAGAAGAAACAACACCTGCACCCCTATGCACACCAAGATAGAGAAATCACGAAAAACATTTTGAGAATATTGAGTAGCTTAGGGTTTTGTCATTAGCATTTAAATACTTTAAAAAATGTCAGAGTCATTGGAAAAAAAAAAGGAATCGGGTTTTAGGGCCCTTTTCCTTTTTTTAATAACAAAATGGAACACCCTCGTGTAAAATGTAGCTTATTGTTTCTTATTGTTCTTGTTACTTCCAAGCTAGCTCGAACAAAATTACTCAGCTGCCCGAAAGTTATGTGACAAGTGACAAACACAAAGTAAGATTAATCTAATTTTAATTACATATCAGTTTAAAAAAAAATGATAAGTATTCAAATTGGATTTTATGTAAATACTAGTCAAAAGCCTATTTTAAATGAAATAGGATTGATCTTAAACAACAAGAGCAGGGAATGGATAGACATACGTAGCACAATAAGTAGATACTTACCCCCTGTTGAGTATCAGTTGACATGAAAGAAAGAAAACAACAATTGTTTAGTGAAGTGTTGTTAATAATTGTAGCTTAATAATCATTAACTTACACCCCCGGGAAAAAGGCCAGGAAAGCTGTGTTCGTTCCAATTTGGGTTATTATCAGGCAATATTTTCCACAGCTTTTACTCTCGACTAACTCCGTGAAAAACCTCCTTACCTGAATGTTGACGTCGTCATAAAAAAAGTTGTTTTTACCTTCCGTTTTGATATAAAGAAAGACAAGAAAGAGGAAACCATAAACCCTTAGTTTCATTGAGGAGGCCTGGATCTGCAGAACAGGCAACTTTTAAGCGTTTTTCAGTCAAACGGAGGCAAGCGCGAAGCGACCGCAAAGTGCGAGTCACGCTCGAGAAGAGGAGTGAAAAAAAAGACACCAAAAAACAGCTGTACCCCTATGCACACCAAGATAGAGAAACCACAAAAGACATTTTGAGAATAGTAAATAGCTAAGGGTATTATGATTAGAATTTAAGTAGAATTTAAACAGCTTTTACTCTCGATTGACTCCGTGAAAACCTCCATATCTGAATGTCGCTGTCGTTACAAAAAGGGAACTGAGGTATGGTGCACAATTCACAACCTGGTCGAATGAAGGTTCATGTGACTATTTAAAGACGCTTGTTACTTCCATTCAAGCTATGATTAAATGAAGCGGAAAACGATGTAAATAATGCTGCGGTATTTTTTGCAAGAACTGGACGTTTGATAACAAGATTGATAGGAGGCCTTTCATTTTGTTGTTATTTAATTTTTAAACATAGATCAACGGCATATTACGAACTTAATATCATTACACCGAAGAACAGACCTTTAGACAAATCCTCCCTTTCATGAAAAAGAATATTTTGTAATACGTGCAAACTGACCTGAGGTAATGTTACAGTGAGGAACAGAACGGAAGGGACCACAGGACCACAGGCGGTCCAAGCTCCAGCTGTGAGATGATCATCATGCGAAATAAGAGTTATAACGAAATTATAAGAGTTTGAATGGGAATATTTACGATCGCTCTCAGACCTCTTAGGAATAAAAAAAAGTAAATACAGTCAAATTCTCAATAAAAATACCTCACCTTACTTCCACAGTGCATCGCTTGTTATCTGACCGCTTACTACGTTAATAAACCTAGAAATGGATAGCTCGCTAAAATGGGTTCTTCTTAACGTAGTAAGCGGTCAGATAACAAGTGATGCGCTGTGCAAGTAAGGTGAGGTATTTTTATTGAGAATTTGACTGTATTTTTTTTATTCTTAATAGTAGTAAAGCCTTTATATGGGCCCATGGGGTCGGTGCTTAACTCCGGTTTTCTTAGCATGAGGCGGCGAGGAGTATTGCTACTCCCCCCTGGATGGGATGCTTGTCCATCGCAGGGTTACCCCCAGCACATTTGCTCGTACCCATTTGTACACCTGGGTGAAGAGAAGCGCTGTGTCTTGCCTAAGAACACAACACAATGACCCCGGCCTCGAACCCGGACCACCCGACCCGAAGTCGGGCGCACTAACCATGAGGCCACCGCGCCTCCACAATTCCTAAGAGTGGTCTTAAATATTCCAATACAAACTCTTATAATTTCGCCATGACTCTTATTTCGCAAGATGATCATCTCACAGCTGGAGCTTGGGCCACCTGTAGTTAGACCAGATATATCCAAGTCAAACTTTATGAAAATGCGATCTAGAGGTCTTAATCAATTTAGTTAATTAAAGATTAAACAGGAAGACCAAAATGTACACAGTACTTTAAATAGGTACTTACCGCCTGATGACTCTGCATGTTACCATCCGTTGTGATGTGAAGAAAGACAAGAAAAAGGAAATCATTAGTCCTTAGTTTCACTGAGGAGGCCAGGTTCCGCAGAACAGGTGCAATTTTTCTGTGTTTTTCAGACAACGGAGGCAAGCACGAAGCGAGCACGTGGTGTGAGTCACGCACGGAAGGAGGAGTAAAGAAAAAAGAAAGGCAAAACCAGCTGTACACTGCACCCTGCACCCTGCACCCTGCACCCTGCACCCTGCACCCTGCACCCTGCACCCTGCACCCTGCACCCTGCACCCTGCACCCTGCACCCTGCACCCTGCACCCTGCACCCTGCACCCTGCACCCTGCACCCTGCACCCTGCACCCTGCACCCTGCACCCTGCACCCTGCACCCTGCACCCTGCACCCTGCACCCTGCACCCTGCACCCTGCACCCTGCACCCTGCACCCTGCACCCTGCACCCTGCACCCTGCACCCTGCACCCTGCACCCTGCACCCTGCACCCTGCACCCTGCACCCTGCACCCTGCACTCTGCACCCTGCACCCTGCACCCTGCACCCTGCACCCTGCACCCTGCACCCTGCACCCTGCACCCTGCACCCTGCACCCTGCACCCTGCACCCTGCACCCTGCACCCTGCACCCTGCACCCTGCACCCTGCACCCTGCACCCTGCACCCTGCACCCTGCACCCTGTACCCTGTACCCTGTACCCTGTACCCTGTACCCTGTACCCTGTACCCTGTACCCTGTACCCTGTACCCTGTACACTGTACCCACACCAATTGTTCAAGCTATTTTTCCCCAGATACCGGCGGAGACTGCAGCAAACATGGTTTTATGTCGAGACAACATTTTCTCCAAAGAAATGTATGCTTCTATGCGAGCGAAACCTATGAGAAGGTGATATATTTGAACGTAAATAAATCTTCACAGTTATTTTGGTGTTTTCAAATGCGTATGCGGGCAAGTTTTGTAAACCTAGTGCGTCCGCTACCTTCGGAGGATAAATCTCATAAATGACATTTATCCCATCCCATTGTTTACAGTTGTTGTTGTTGTTTTTTTTTAAGGTCAGTTCTATTCGTATTCTCAATTTACTTCTCTATGTGCTTGTAAATACATCAGCGATGCATTTTCTTTGCCTGTCCTTTACAGTTGGCTTGTTCGGAATTAAACGAACATAGAACATGATATGCTACGCTTTTATTGAAAGATATTCGATTGTCACATCATATTCACTAATCAATTTGATGGAAACGGTGGAAATGTGGGAAGTATTTTTTTTTTTGCGCTCCTCCCTCGCACTCACCAAACGCTTGTCTCCGTTCGCCAATGAGACGCAAAAAAATTACGCCGGTTCTTCGACACTTAGAACTGTTCGTGGCAAGCGGAGGAGGCGGAAAGATCTAAAAGACCTTTGAACGTTTGAAGGTTAAAACTGAACGATTTTTTTACGGTTGATGATTAAACTTTGGGCTGTTTGATGACTGACAGTTAAACCCATTGAGACTCTTTAAAGCAGACGCGTTACCTGAATTAGACCCGAAACTCATCTTAAGGCATGTAATATAATTTTAATCATCGTGTGACCCGTACGGACTCGCGCGCCCTTCTTTTATATGCAAGTACATCCTATCTAGGTTGAGACAAAAATTTCGCAATCTTCAATGCTTGGTGGTAAAATGTTTATTGACTAAGTTTGGTCGGGCCGGACCGGATTATAAGCACTAGCATGACCTCGAGCCCAAACTTTATCTGTCCGGCCCTCCTATCCAGTCGATAAGTATATTTTACGTAATGTTTTCCCCTTTCGAAGTTATGGTGTTTGCCCATATACCAATAAAACTCACAACCAAAAACGGGATGCGCACGCTCCAAAAATTAATCCGCTCTTTAGTTACATTAGGTTTACCTTTCAACAGAAAATCGCCTACATTTTATTCTGTTTAAATGGTGACGATGAACGAAGATATATGCATTCGATTCAATCAAATCAAATTCATAAAAAAAGTCATAAAAACTTTAGTTAACTTATGTAAGCGGTCAAACCAAAAGTGCCAAAAAAAGTTAATAAAAGATAATGGTTACTTACCGCCTTATTGTCACAAGGTCAGGTAAGACAATAAAAGAGAAGAGAAAAGACAGTAAAATCATAAATCAGCAAATTGTGTCTAAATTAACAATTGTTTTAGTTCAACAGTTCAAAATTCGAATAGACAATTAAAATCATACTCACATGCTGTATTGAGCGGTATCCAGGGACAGAAAAGTAACAAAAAATGTTAGTTTAAGTGAGGAAAGAGTAATTTAAGAAAAAGAATGCAGTAATTTCAAAAAATAATCAATGAAACTAGGTTAAACACAAGGAATAAGAAATCGTATCACACTTTTGATAATATTTTTAGGCAACTGGTTGATAAGTGTCATTCTGCTTGTTCATTGCGGGACAAAGTTGTTGACCGGAAATAAGTTTTCGACCTTATAAGCGGACTTGTCAACAATGGCATTTTTGCTGAATGGAAGGAAGCTTGCAGTAATTGCCAGATTTTTGTCTAATTTGCTCCTTTTCTGCTAAAAAGTTTCCTTAATGTTAGCATGAGCGGAGGAAGATGCCAGTTTAAAAAAATATTCTGGTGTACTGTCGACGTTGTATTTTGACCATCCCTTTCTACATCGATATTTCAACTTTCTCAGTTTTCCGTCTCTGTTTACTTAGACCCAGTTCCCTGAAAGTTGTATTTAATGCATTATCTTCTGAAAAAATTATGATCTCTCTCTCTCTCTCTCTCTCTCTCTCTCTCTCTCTCTCTCTCTCTCTCTCTCTCTCTCTCTCTCTCTCTCTCTTATGAAAATCTTCCGCACTCGTTTTTCTTAGTTGTCCACCAAACGCAAGAAAGGCAGCTTTAATCATAAGATATTCTTAAACAAACAAACAAACAAACAAAAGGAGATGACAACACATCATTATCCTTAAAGTAATTAGTTCTAAGCTTTCACTTACCGCCTGATGTATTTACATGTATTTGATCCACCGAAGGCGATATCGAGAGCAAAGAAAACAATAGGGATAAGCAGAATTCAAGAATTATAAAACATTGTTTAGTTCAACTAACATTTATAGTTCAAGTAGGCAATACTAACACACTTCCCATCAATCATCATATGGGACTAAAAGCTGGCCTCAGTTATTCTTCATCAACTGTTTTCGAGAGATGTCATTTATTTTGCTATTACAGCAACTGGTATTAGAACATCAAATTCTCATCCTCATCCTCTCATCTTGTGTTTTGTTACTCATGCACGTTTGCGGTATTTAGGAATGTTATGGAAAGGGGAGCAGAAACTGATGTTATAACTAAATTATTAACTTCAGTAATCTAATCAAAAATCACTTACACGCTGATGTATTTCACAAAGGCCGCACATGAGTAGAGAAAGCACAGAATGATGATTAAGTTAGGAAGATTAGATGACAAATAAGTAATCCAATAAATGAATTATGCATCGATTAATTTGAAGCCTCAACATCCCCCACAGGGAGCTCCAGGCGTTTGAACTTTTGAAAATTGATCCGTTCAAATTTCAGCTCCCGGGGCCAAAATTGTGTTTCAATACCCTACCCAAGTGCTGGACTTGATGGTCAACTTCTTTTTAAAAGGCAAAATGAGCGATCCTGACATTCTATAAATTTGCCAAGCCTTATAAGCTAGACCTTGTAGACCTTTTCTCAGGAGCCATTCGTACCCAAAAGTGAACTCTTTTTCTTAAAACACCTCCACATTATAAGTTAAAACACTTGTATTTGACACTTCCGGCTCAAATTCCAACCCCAGCCAGGCGAGGCTCACAGTCCTCAACCCTAGGCACGAACGACAGTTCCCCCACGGGGGAATGTTAAAGCTTTAAATTGATCAGCACATTAATCAATAACTGAAAGAAAAGCGAAGCCATTTGGTCTTGAAACGTTTTTAATGCAATGTGGTGCAATTGAAACAAAAAAAGAAGTATATTGTTCTTAAACAATTTTGATTTTCTTTCGGTGGAACAGAAGTATGGAGAAGTCTTTCTTCAAGACTTTTACCAAAAACAAGTTTCGTTAAGTTTAAGATGGTGACACTTTGATATCTCCTTTGCAGAGAATAAGGAAGAAAAAAAAATCCTTAACATTGAATGGACTCAAATCCAAGCTAACTTGCATTCAAAGTTAAATATGATGTCACAAGATAAAGCTATTTATCTAATTTTAACAATCATCTGTTGTTCAAAACATTGCAAAAGAAAAATTAAGTGAGTCCTGAAGGGAGGCTAAAGTGAAATTTTCATTAAGGTTTAGGATTCAGTGTGTGACCTTGAAACATGAGTTATTTTCCACGCCGAAACGCAAATCTCGATTTCTGAATGAAGTACAACGGCTCCTGATCTTTTCTTTTGTCGTTATTAGTTTTCAGCTGGTAGAAAGGGTACAGAATGGGAGTGTTTAGCAGCTTTTTGGTCATGTGACATGTTAGGAGTCACATCTACATTAAGAAATTGAAGTAGCACTTACTTCCTGATGTTTCCGAAGTGCAGTCCATGAAAAACATAGAAAAAGGAAAGAAAAGAAAATCACTGGCTATCACATCCCCTCATTAAAAAAGCATAGAAAAGTGGGAAGAGTAATGAGATATTTCCTATACAGTGCCAGAAATTTAATCAAAATATTTGAATGCTTTTCTTTTGGACACGCAGTTTTTATTATCATAGTGAATGATGCAGCTGACTTAATCCTCCCCTGTGCTTTTTAAAAATTCCCTAAAGATCAATATCAACACCCTGACAGCAAAGGTGCGCACTGTTTTACTTTTCATTCTCCTCCTGAAAAGGAAGAGCTATTGTAAGTCGTGTTGCAAAAACTTGGTGACCTGTGAGCGTATTGTTATCCTGCTCGCCAGGGCAAATAAAACAAATCCATTATATACAAAAACAAGGGGCCTCGCCATGGAAACGTGAAAGACGTCAAACTATCCTCATTTCAAAACTTAATAGGAAAACATAAAACACATTGAATCATTTTTAGTAAATGTTTTGTATACTAGTGACTGTCAACAGTAAGTTTCGATTAAAAAAAAAAAAACTTTCTAAAAAAAATTCCACTCCCACAAGCATAAATGCTTCAAACAGGTGGCTGCTACGCTTCTCTTTGACAAAAGTGTGAATACCACTGCACTGAAATAATTACAGAAAAGTAAAGATGACATAGAATAAGTAAGTGATAAATAACTGAACATATTGTTTTGCACTTAAAAGTTAAGAAATTACTAAAATATCCAAAAGATTACTTACGTTGAGCTGATATTTCCGTGAGAATGTTTCGTACATTGAGAGAAAAGAAAACAATCTCAAATTACTTAGTAACCAGGATTTGTTTATTGCATTTGTAGTTGAAAGAAAATAAATAGCAACAACAAACAACTAAGTAAACAATAAAAATGAAATAGAAACTGAAGAGAAACATACTACGTTGTCAGCAGTAACAACAATAAGAACAAGCCTTAATTTTGCTTACTCGGTCCATATTATAGTTATAGTTATTAATTATTCGATTCATTAAAAAAGAGAGAAGGCGGAGAGACAGCTCCCAATATTTGTTTGCATCTCGACCTGATTACTACAACACAACTCGAATAGTTAGCCATCAGCTCATAGGAAAGGCGACTGCACTATTTGATAACAAACTTACTACACTGCTGTTCATCTGAACCATCACCACAGTCATCTCCGTGATGGCAACGTCTCCATTTACTAAGACACTTTCCATTAGCACAAGTGAACTCGTAGTTTGTACACTTTCCTGTATGATAATACAAATAACTTCAATTCAAAGACAAAATATTGAGCCTGTGTATTTAAGAAAACGAAAAGAACAAACAAAACCTGAAATAATCCAAACAATTTAGACACACTTCTTAGCTCTGAAGTCAAAAACTGTAGGACAGTTATTTTCATCTCCGAGGTTATGCCTTTGTCTCAAAATTCTCCTCTGCTAAATATGTTTGAACCGATACACAGACAAACAAGCAACTCGCAAGCTGTTGCTACCACAATTTCTCTTGATAAATTTTAATTCACGTCATCCTCAGAAAGGAGAAAGTTGCCGCTGACCGTTGGTCTCTCTGTGTCATGTTTTTTTCTCTTGATTTTTAGATTGATTTTATAAAAATGAAGGGATGAGGACTCGGCATCAAACTGTTTTTTATATCATGAATATCCGTGAATTTCAGTTGTCTTGACAGAAAGGCTTTGTAAATATATATGGAAAAAAGAAAAACTGAAATCAGTGAACATGTTTGATCAGTTTCTTTCCTCCATATCTTATACAGCCTCCCTATCAAGCAGGAAGTGACCAGCTAACTTTGGTTTTTGTTCCGTTTTTGTTGTTTCAATCCATCTCTTGAAATCATTTTTTAATATTTCAAAGACCCGCAACCTTAGATTTTCTATTGATAGTTACATGTAAATCAAATAAATACAAGCGACGTGTTCAAAATATGCCATTACTTTAATGCGGTTATCCGAGCAATATTACAAGGAGACGACACAAAGATATATTTAGATTTATGATACTTACGGCCAGCTAATTGGCGCAGGTAAAACATGAAAGAAAAGGAAAAGTTACTCAATTGGTCTATTGGTACCATTACAATAAGCTCTATGAAATTTTGTGTATGGCGCACTGGCACTGGTGTAAAAGAAACATTTATTCGTAAGCTCTACATTAGCTATTTAACATCCCCTGTGTTGCGACCGTTCGCCTTTTCGCCTTTTCGCAGTCAATTAATACAGTCAATTAAGGCAATACCGATGGGTGCATGACTACATTTCCAGAAAACCTTTTTCAAATTAATATGCTAACGCTTGGGGAACTCAATATACTCGAGAAATCTCGAAGTGTTCATTCACTGCATGCATGCGTAATAATGGTTGCTTTAAAAATTTATCATATAGAGCATTTTACGTTGCAAAGTACAAATCATCATTTCTGGTCTCCTAATTAATGCATTTGATTTTTTCCAACGGTAAGATACAAAAGGAGTTCATCTCGTATATGAAATCGCCGCTATCTCATTCAACTAGTTGCAGTTTATTTCATTCGATTTTAAAGTCACTTTGGTATTACAAACCATCACAAGAACCGTCTTCATGCCATTAGACTTCTTAATCTAAAGATGACCCAATGTGAAGGCATTCAACCAATAGCCAGTTCAGTTTTGTAAAAATACCTCTGCATATGATTTACGTCAAAGCTTCATTTCGCTGTCTTGGAGGTATTCTTGCAAATGAGGGGTTCTTGGAAAATATAGCTTTTTTTTTCTACATTTTTGAAAAGAGAGTGAGCCTTCCAATTTGATATTACTTTTTGAGAATAGCATTTTTACGCTAAGCCCATATAAAGAATAAGAAGATGTACAGAAGTAGAAGTTACCTATCAACCACAGTACTTACTGCATTGTTCGTCTGATGCATCTCTACAGTCAGTGTACCCATCGCAGCGTCCAGACGCGTAGATACAATTTTGTTGATTTGCACAAGCAAACTGATCGCTTCGACAAGTTACTAGCAGATGATTAAAAGAAACACATGAACCGTGACAAAACGTTGGCGCTTCTTCTACATTTCTTACCAAAAATATATAATGAATATTAAGGGCTGCTTCACGACTTGAGCAGCTTACTTTTAGTGATTGATCTTTTGTGACTGACATTTTGCTTTGACTTTTCATTAAAGACAAAGTTTGATAACCATCAACTTCCACTTCACATTTTTTCAGTTTATCGGTATGATTTTATCGAATTCTGTATTTAATAACCTTTTCGTCGATTCATAGTTTCTGAAAGTTTACTTAAAAAACAGCCCGTGCGAATTTTTTCCTCCAGAAGGCGCCTAAGAAGGTCTGACTCTGTCCCGAGAAGAAAAATTTCTTGATGGCAACAAACTCCTGAGATTAGTTTCCCTTTGTTCTCGATGAGAGATAAAGTCTTCCAATCTACTGAAACTCTCATGAAACGATTGGAGTACAAATTGCCTACATCATACACAATTCAGAAGTTCACTGATTCGCCAGTATGTGATGAGATTTACTTTAACCATCATTGTTATTATTACCATCATTAAAAATAGACATTTATTGTCCAATGAAATTTTCATGGAAACGTTTCAAGATGGCGAGTTTTCGATGAAATGTCGCAATTACCAGTAAGACACGCCTCAATCACGGCGAGCTTCTTACCTGAAATTTAAATCTTTCTCATTATTTTTTTAAATTAACGCCAACATGAGATTATGAATGGTTTAGACCGGTTGTTACAAGTACTTAGTGTATCAGTTCTGTCAAAATTCGGAGTGACGGGTTAAGTCCTCCAAGGTCTCCTTCAGATACAGAAAAGCCTGTTCAGAATAGGGTTGGAATGTGTAATGCATTTATCATGCTAAACTTTTTTTGGTTGTAAGGATTCATACGGAATCACTCTGTTGACCAGTAGTTAAACATTACGAAGTAGTAATAGTAACATACTAGCAGATGAGCAGGGGACGGCTACCAGAATGAGCAGTAGAACAATCTGGGGATTCATGGCAATCTTTGTGGAAACAAAAAAAGGTAAAAAATAATCAAAATCGAATGTAATGAGTCAAATTGTTCCTTTTTTGGTAGGAAAGTAAGCAATCCGCTGATTTTTTTGCTGCTTAGGTAAGTTCTCCCACCGATAAAGGAACGATAGGCAGTCTGAGATTGATTGTAGCTACTGATATTGCTATTGATACAGCACAATTTCAATAGCATTAAAAGAAATTGCGATTACTTTTCATAACCTGCCACATCACACATATTTATGAATAACCTGTTCCAATAGAGAAAGATAATTAAAAAATAAGTGACCAATTGACTTTCAACCAATAGTTCAAGGGTTAAAAGATAAAAATTCATAGAGGGCTCACTCGAAAACCCAACGGTTCCTCCAGCCTCTAGGCTCCAAAATGATACAACTATGTTTATTTTGCCTTTTCATTATAATCATTTTTCTTATTTCATTGTAATTCCATTTTTGTGAGAAATAAAGACTTGTTGTTGTTGTTGTTGTAGTAATTATAACAATGATAATGATGATAATAATGCTACTATGATCACAAGCTATTGAGAAACGATCAAAATTGCATTTGAAAACTTGTTGTGCAATTTGATATTTCGCCATTAGGGCTTAAAATGAAGATTTTTTGTTGACATTAGCAACAATGAAGTGTACTGATATAGACGGTCGGTGCAGATCAAAGATAAGGGGACACTGTAAAGAAGTACCATGTGCACGCATCAAGCGACATACGTCGACATACTCGCATAAACACCCGTATGTCCTTCTTGTATGGGCCTTTGTTATTCATTTCTCTACCTGTGCTTTGAGTGGCATTGAGTTGTAAAAAAAAGAGATGGTACTGTTAAAGCGCTGGCTGCTAGATGAAGTGGGTAAAGGAATTATGAAGACGTCCATGAAAGTTATCGAGTAGAATATGTCTGTCTTATGATAAAAATATGACCGTTCTTTTTTTTTTTTTTTTTTTTTTTTTTGTATTTTTTTTTTGTTGTATTGTAATTTCTGGTCACTTACACCTGTATAGTAATAATATGGCCTTTTTAGTAAACTTGTAAGGGTGGAAAAAAAGGAACACTTTACCTTTCTTGCACTTGGCAGTGACCTGATTCAAAACGCTTGTACAATCTGAAAAAGTAAAACATAATCAATTAAGAAATTGGAGTTCGTATCAAACTGAGAAAACTAAAGAATAGAAATTTAATTATTCATAAATACATTTTGATTAACTGTGTTACTTGTTCGTCACAGCATTCCTGAAGCCACTTGAAGTGACTTCTGAATAGGCAAGCTTAATTAGAATTTTATCACCAATCTGCTCCTTACAGATACTCATTCCAGCACGGTAAAAGAAACTGAATTTGACAAAAATCGAAACTTCTTGATATCAAATTTGATTGAGCACTTTTAAGCTTTAAAAGTTCAACGCGTTTCAAATGAGCAATTACCTTCGATGTTGTCTTCGAGGTGTTTTAGAGAGAAACCCTCCGAGGAAACAGGTATTTACTCGCGGGAAAAAGACTGTTCTCTTAGGATAGGAGAGAAAATAATAATAGTATTTACAATGATAATGACAATGATACTTGTAACTGTAAAAAAAACAAATACCAGTCATAATAAAGATATGAATAACGATAATCTAGAGATGGATAAATTGTCATTTAACGAAGATCTGATCGGCAAATTAGCTTATTATTCTTTCAGATGATCACAAATTAAAGCTTTGACAACATCAATCTTTTAAACCAGCTAATCAAGAGACAGACCCTTCCAGTTTGCAGCCATCTGGGATCAATATCAGTATCTGGGCAACTGCCCACCTACCCCTCCCCTAACCCAACAACAGTCAATTGATGACAAGTTAGGGTTAATGCTGGGTTAGGGGAGGGGTAGGTGGGCAGTTGCCCAGATACTGATATTGATCCGCCATCTGGAGACAAATAACATTAGGTTTAATGGCGTCATTAGACTATTTGAGCCCATAGTTGTCGAATTCCGCGGAACCAGGAGGTTCGAGTCTCAACTCCTTGTGGGAATCTGGAAAAACTTTTTCTTTAATATTAACCGCTAGCTGTTTGGATACAGTCGTTTTACGAAATTTTGAAATTTAAGCTTTTCCACAAGTTTCCCTTAATGTTTATTATTATAATCATTATTATTATTATTATTATTATTATCATTATTATTATTGTTTTAATTATTATCATTTGTCTCGTTTTGCTTTTCAATTTTGTTGTTTCGGTTTGGTTTGTTTCGTTCTCTTTTCATGTCTAATAATTATTTTCTCTTATCACCATCATTTTATATTATTTATTATTATTATTATTATTTATTATTATTATTATTATTATTATTATTATTTATTTATTTATCATTTATTATTTATTATATTATTTTCTCTTATCACTATCATTTTATCTTTCATTTTTTTTTAAGTTATTAGTAGCAATCGTTTACTTGAGATCGAGCGGCCAAGAACAAATAATGCAACTTAACCAAAATACATAATAGTTTATCTAGCCGACAGGTGATGTGAAGAGAATTGTCCGACAAATGTTTGTTTGTTTGTTTTTTTATATTCTAGCACACGGTGTGTTTCCCGTCCATTGATAACGATAAGTTATCAGAATTGCATGATCTCTCCCTCACTTCAATTTTTTTTTTCTTCCTATAAAATGTACTATTTTATGACAAAATACTTCAGCAGTTTTTTCCTTTTTTTGTCAAGAGGAAAACAAGTGAATGTGCGACTATAATTCAGCTATAACGATCACTTAGATCTAGAACTATATATGCAAAGCTTATTTAACAAGCACTTTATCAGAGATAAAACATACAGAAGCCGAAGTAATCAAAAAAAAAATATTGAAATATTGAGATAATGGTATTGACACAACAATAATCTAATGTACGTCGAAGTCACCCCATGATTACAATTACAATTAGAATCAGTACTTGTACGGTGTTAAAGAATGTCTCTCAAAAACTATAAGCTTCAAAATAATTATTTAACAACCGAGTCGAAATAATAGAGATGACGATCATGGGCGATGATTAATTATGGACGGCACATCATCAGCAGGTAACAACTGAATGATACATAGAATAACCATGTTTTCAATGTTCCAAACGGTACAAAAATAGCCAAAAAAATACCTTTCTCTAAGGAGCCTCTCTGAGAATGAATAGATTCTTGCCAAACAAAGTCGAGATTCGCTGAATATAAATATTCCTTTCGCGATGACAAAAACCGAAGAAAGGAAGAAGGTGCCGTTAACTTTGCATAAAGCATGTATTGTATTTCAGAATCCAATAATCATTCTCTTGAAATGTTGACGACCTCGCCTCCGATCGAGCCGGTAAGAGGGCAAGAAAATTAGGAGCTTGCAACCATCCGGAGAATTCGATTAACTTCTGAATAAATAGGTTAATATAACTAGAATTTTATTATCACTCGGTTTCGTAATGATACTCAATCCAACACTTTGGAAAATTCAGATCGAGAGTAACTGAGGCATGTTATGGTCATTCTGAAATTTGTTATAGGACTGTTAGGCATGAAACGTTCAAGGCGTTTCAAACGAACTAACACCTTTGACGCTAAATAATTCGGAGGAGAAACCCTCTATAAAACGTGGATAATAGGCAAACAGGGGTGGACTGGGGGGAGGTTAAACCTTTTACTTTCAAGATCTGATCGTAAATTCTCCCCTCTTTGTGCTACACATTTCCTTTTTAATTGGATACAAGAATTTGATGTTAGATCAAGATAACAACTTCTACCTGATAAGTTTGAATATTCTCATCACCTGTCTGCTGAATAATGTATGGATATCATACGAAGAAGATTCATAGTGATCACCACTGGGAGTGAAAGGCTAACCAATCCCACTTCCCCTGAGAACAATTTTTAAAAGAAGTAATAATAATGAAAAGAGAAGAGAAACAATATTTCTTGGCAATAAATTTAATCTAAACGCCCACCGAGTGATGCATGTCGATTTTTTCATGGTTTACGGAACATCTTGCAAAGATAGAAAAACACTCATTTGAAGAAACACTGGATTAGTAGAAAGGCTCCAACATATGGAATAACGTAAAAGATAACTTTAGGGAAAAAATAAAGCAAGTCAAATGACACCGACCCCCCTTTTCTCCTTCGCCCCACTCCCTCCCCCACCCCCCCAAAAAAACAAAACAAAAAAAAAAAAAAAAAGAAAAACTAGATTGACGCCTTCTTCACAAGGTTAGTAGATAGGAGTGACGGAGACAGAGGAGCCTTTTCTTCTTCGAAAGACCCCGGGAGAGGGGGGAGGATGAAAAACAGACTCTAACTTAGTTTGAAATGTCAATCATAGACCACATTGAATTCTTGCGATTTAGTGCTGCTGCCATATCTATTTTGTCTACGTACTAAAAGAAATATCTTTGAAAAATTCGTGTCAAGCCTGTAACCGATCTTCAATCACAATATCCGCAAACAATAAGTATGAGATTATTAATTTGATCCGGCGTTACAAACCGGAAATGAAATAACCGACCGCACTTCATTTTACTGAAGAACTATTGCTCCGGGGTATGCGCGACCGAAGTCAGCGGAAAATTATTTTAAAGAAGACTGTTACAAAAGCAGTCTTGGAACAATGCAGTTTATTTTATAACATAGCTAGTAAATTTGTCTAATCAAATTCAATTACGCGAGCGTGCTTCATATTCCTATTGTGCATGCTCATGACGTCAGCAAACAAATCCCTCCAAAACAAATTTTTTCATCGGGTTGAAAATGTTATAAAACAATTGGTTCATACGTCAGCTGTGTGTTCATCGAGATATGAAGCACTTGGGAAGTTTGGAGAGCACTCAAGAAGCTAGAGTTGCTCTCGGCTACGCCTCGAGCAACTTTTTCGCATCTTTCGTGCTCCCCAAACTTCCCGCGTGCTTCATATCTCGATTAACGCACGCTGACGTATGAACCAATTGTTAAATAACGCCGGTAAATTCCTTTGAAGCTTTATCTTATCCTTTTCGCATGAAAACAAGAAAAATGAGCATTGCTGCCCCTGAGCTCTTAGCTTGAATTCTTAGCTGTGCTATCAGAAAATCACAGATGGGAAATTAGCGTTTTCCTTTTTAAACTGTATCAGCGTGAAAATTGTGCGCGCTATGATATGTATCGCTCTCTTTAGGAGTATTTTTTTTTCAGAGAATCGCGTTTGAACATCTTGCATTTAACTAAACAAAAAAAAACAGCAAATTGAAACTTTCATAAAGAATTATTCAAAACTTTTTTGATAACCGCACTGAGTTTATCCACCCGTAACTCATTTTTTCTTTGTCCCACGCTCGTGGCAAGACGAAAACCATCTTTTTTTGAAACCAACCATCACTCTTACATAAACACAAGAGAAATTCGCCAATCTGATCTCAATGACACCTAGAACTATGCTGGCTGCAGACCTACACTCCTGGTAAGGTCACCCATGCCGAACAGATCGATGGGTAAAAACCTAGACTAAGAGTGACCCCCTGGTCCTCAAGTTGGAGTTTAGGCGCAGGGTTAACGACCCTGCCCCGTAGAAAGAAACGCATGTTACAGATGCCGGATGCATTAAAAGGGATGCTTAAGACAGAATCACAAGAAAGATTGCAGAGATGGGTAGAGCACTTGAGTGAAATTTTAAACAGAGATGACCCAACAAATCCAGTGGGAGAGAAAGAAGAAACAGGAGAACTGGAGTAGTTGAGGAAATAGATGTGGGAAGATAGCGAGTACAAGAGGTTAAGGACGCGCTAAGTAAGACAAAACCACGGAAAGTGGCTGGAAAAGATGAAGTGGGCCCAGACCTACCGAGAGCTGACATGTAATACACCGCAGGTAGACTGATTAGATGTTATAACAGGCTTTGGGAAACTGAAACGTGGCCGTAAGTGTGGAAGAATGGACTTGTTGTCAAGATATTCAAGAAAGGTGATTTGCGTGATTGCAACAACTGGAGAGGAGTGACTTTGCTACCTATCATGAGTAAAATACTCCAAATGATGCTGCTAGGGCGGATCGAGAAAGGTGTAGAGGTGGTGCTCTAGCCATCAGTACGCACTAATTATGCTATTTCTACATTTAAATTCTCTGCTATAAAAATTTGGGAACCTGTACCACCTGAATTTAAACGTTTTCTATACATGCTATTCAAAAAGCGGTATAAAAGATTGTTATTGAGTACTCAAAATTGACCATAGTTTAACTGTTAGCTATATAAGATAATGCTTCACAATATACAGTTGTCCTTTTATTCCAACTTGCATTTGTGTATGCCTTTCTTCTCTTACGATAACAGTATCGTCTTTAATGTAACTATTTATTTAAATTATATTTAATATGCGGCCAACCCCAACTCATATCTACACATGACAGTGACGAACTCGAAAGCTCATTGGCCACTTTGGTCACTGTACACGATTAAATATTCTTTCTTCTAGTTAATTTCTGTTTGTCATTTTCTACATCATTGTAAATCATGTTATGTTAAGTTATTTTTTCTGTAAACAGTGTGAAATAATAAACTTGAACTTGAGCTTGAAACTTGAACTTGTAGACAAGACGCTTCAAAAAGAGCAAGCTGGCTTTAGCGCAATGACAGTACAACTGAACAGATCCTTATAATTAAAAAATAACATCTTAGAGCAGGCAAACGAGTGGAGTGCGAGTCTGTAAACGCACTTTGTGGACTTTGAAAATAGCCTTCGATTCGGTTCACAGAGAAAGCTTGTGGAACATCATGGGGAGCTATGGAATTCCGCGAAAGATGGTGAGCGTTCTAGCAGGCATATACGAAGTGTTGGAATGCACCGTAATCGACGGATGGAAGATATCAGACTGGTTCAAGATTAAGTCAGGAGTAAAGCAGGGATGTGTAATGTCAGAATTCTTATTCTTAATGTCTATGGGTTGGATCATGAGGAAGACAACAACAGACGAGAGAAGAGGGATACGGTGGAATTTAACAACAGTTAAATGCACGCGGTGCATTCCAGAGGCCATGGAAGGTGTGGGCAACCAGAGGAATAAGAGGGAGAACCAAGATACGCCTATTCAAGACTTAGTCGAACCGGTCCTGTTATATAGTCGTGAAACATGGAAGATCACAAAGACCGGTGGAGGAAAACTGAACAGTTTCTAATGCCAATGCCTAACACGGAAACTGATGATCAGATGGCAGCATAGAATGACTAATAAGAGAGTAGTTGAAAAGGCAGAGATCAATGAAATTAGTTGCAAGGTGCGAAGAAGAAGGTGGAACTGGTTAGGACACGTACTCAGGAGAGAGGGTGTGAACAACTGTTTTACGGCATTAGGGTGGACACCAGAAGGTCGAAGGGCAAGAGGAGACCAAAGACCACTTGGAGAAGGACTGTCGAAAGAGGAAGAGGCAAGGCGAAGTGGAAGAGATGGAATGTGGCCTGGGCAACGGCACGCGACAGGGGGGTTGGGCGGACCATGTGACGGCCTTATGCCCTACTGGCCCAACGAGCGATGATGATGATGATAATGATGATGATGATACACAACGCAAGTGACAGTTAACTTTAATTTAAGTAAAATTGTAACACGTGGTTTCTTGGTGAAAGGAAATAAATTATTACTCTGAAGCTAAAGAGCGGAAACAAAAATAAATTCAGAGAAAAAGTGTAACGCACTTTTGGGGTACACTCTACTCTCAATTGCTTATCATAAACGTTCACCACTTTACAAACTTCCAACACTCTCTCCTCAGTCCCACCACTCCAATTATCACGTCTCCTATCTCAATCTTAACCAAACCGTGACTGCTTAAGTGTCACGTCACGCAATTTCCGTTTAAAAGGTTACTTGGAACTCACTTTGTAATCAGTGAGTTAGATAATACATACCGTTCTAGAAGTTTGACAAACCTTGGGAATACTTGAACTGTCTGCAATCAAAGGTCGAACAATTTAGAATCACGTGCTTTTAAAGGTGCACCAGCAGCAAAGGTATATGATCGTTTGGAGGACAAATGCCTTTATTATATAAAACAAATAGAATCCATGTTGCCGAGGCTCTTTACAGTAACAGATCACAGATGACATCACAACTGTGGTAAGAACATCAGTGACACACTCAGCTGCACTTCGTGTGCGACTCTTTTGTTCTGGCCACATATGATTTCTTGCTGAACAAACGCAGGGCGACATGGAAGGTATTTTTAAAATTTACATGTATTGAGAGTAGTTTGTTGTCATTTTCGGTCCATCGCTTCCTATCACATAATGACACAGACATTTGAAACGCTTTGACCCAATTATTTAATGAATATCAAAACTTCTTCTATAAGCTGTTAGACATTCTGGACTCCTACCGGCGGAAGCAGCTAGGCTGCGCCTTCTGCATCGAGCACTGCCACAGTTACTGAGTTTCTATTCCTTAAGGTTTCTTTTGCAAGTATTCCGAAAAATGTTTACTTTCTGTCCACGGTTTATGTGACCGTAATCAGTCAAGGATTACATTCGCAGCTGATCCTGCGTAATGAAGGAATACTGAAAAACGAAACGAAATTTTTGATGAAAACTGGCGGGAAGAAAGATTACTATTGGAAATAACAGGCGTCCTTCTAAGGAATACTGACGTTTGGAACATGATGTAAAAAGATACTTAGCGAAAAGAAGTAGTTTTCTTTGCTGCTATTTTTTTTCCTTCTTAATCTCCCACACCAGAGATCTCACAAGCTTTAGTCTGCACCCTGCAGGTGCTATGCATTTGTCAAGATTATTTTTCAAACTTCTTTCGCCCTACAAAATTCGTGGCTTACTTGAGAGGGGGCTAATCCGAAAGATCATAATTTACAAACAAAACACTTCGAAAAACTTTAAATGGAAAAGATAATACTTCTAAGGCGTTTATCAAATGAATATGATGTCATACCAACAGGCCATATCTCTTTATTCGCTAAAGTAATTACTTAACTGAGTAGGTTACTGGGTTGCGTCAATTGAGACAAGATAATCTATTTCCTCTTGGGTACGTTTGGTTGCACTCACCCGAAATAATTGATCGTTGAGGATAAGTCAAAATGACGGGTAGACCAATGAATTTAGCCTCAGTAAAACACTTTCCCCAGATTAAGCCAAGAGATCCCTTTGAAATAATAAGCGACCTTCTACGAAGTATATCATTTGTTTTACCGACTATCATTGAATTCGCTTTTGTTTCATCATTGGTCCATTTTTGCCCTCAGAAAAATTACCTAACAATGTGCCTTAACCCGTTCATCTTAATTCTTTTTGAAACCTACTTCGCTCTACAAAAGTCGGTAAAAATTCCTCGCATAGACACCATTTCACATTGCTCACATAAATGGAAAGTAGATAATAGAACACGGAAATACTAAATTTTGGTGATTTGCTGACTGCACGCGTTTCTGGCGTGACATTTTTCAAGCAAGAAAATGTGAAATTTTGAACAGAGGTCAACAATGTTTCTTTCTCCTGTTATAGAATGCTTTGTGCTAAGTCCTTTATCAGAATGGCGATTTACGAATCCATAAAGTGACTAAAGACTAAATAACTGAAATTAGGATAACAAAGGAGTTGCTCACCTTAGGGTATGAGATATGACCCCTTCCCCGGTCCTATTGGTATTTTTCTAGAAAACTTACTTGGCAGCGAAAGTGGATGGGAGGGGGGGGGGGCATTAATATAACCATCATTGTAACAGCATCGACTAAAGAAAAAGGCGGATAAAGGGGCAACCTTCAGGCACGTGTGCCTTGTGTGATTACTACAACAATCAAGTTTAAATTATGTTCAAGAATCAAGGAAAGGATAAGGAAACAAGGATAAAACATATTTTAAAAAGCTTTTTTAACAGACTGTAAAAATCTTCTTAAAAGAATCTATGCAGTAAGCATAACAGTTCGTTTTGATTTCCGTGTAAGCGTCAAAATTTCAACCAGACAAGGCAAGAAACAAAAAATTAATCACGCGCAACCAGCCTTCAACTCGTAAACAGGAACACGAATTCAAAGTGAAATCAGTGTGTTACGTATTGTGACCCCAACAAATAATAAGCCAATGACACTGAGTCTTTTTTATTTGCGTCGATAACCACAAACGTCACATTTGTGCGTTGAACCGTTAAGTGTAAACTGAGCTGTTTAGTCCTATGTAGGTAAAAAAATTATAAAAAGCAAAGCACATCAGCTCGCCCCCGATCCTTAAGGCAACATTTTAAGAAATTCTCGAATCGGCAGGAGTGCGTTCTGAGGAGAAGGGAAGGGGGGTTTACTTGCACACCATTCCACATTCCCTCTTTGAATTCAAGGCAGACAAAAGACAACAACAAGAAAATACTCAATTTGGCGATTTTCTAAGTGTAGTCGTGTCTGGTGTGATATTTCAAGTAACTGGAGTAAGCTCTTGAACAGAGGTCAAACATATTCGCATGTCTTCTTCTAGAATGTTCCGCTCAAATTTTATTTTTGAACCGCATTGAAACAATTCTTGGGGCAAACAAGGAGAAAGTTTTAAATTGAGAATCTTTCACCGAAGGAAAAGCTTTCGAACGAACAGTTCAGTATAAAGTTCACAATCTTCAGCAATAACACAACTTATAATTTCTTCATCAAAATACACCGCCAGCTAGGAGCATATAAGGTTACAAAATTAGGGGAAAGTAATTGTGAATTCGAAAAGATCTCTGATCGACTGCGGAGTTGTTTTTGTCAGTTTATTTCCACGGTGTCCTCGCACATACATTCGCAAAACTTCCCCAACATCAAAACATACACAATGACTAAATCGACAAGAAAGTTCATGATCCTTTATCAACAACATCCAAAATGTCCCGATCTGTACATCAAACAAAGCGCATTTAACGATAATACTTTATCTAATATTGTACTTGACGACGATGAATTACCACAGTCTTTTCAAACGATTTGAAATTCAGCAAATCAAGAATCGTAGTAATTCTGTCAAGTTCTCCACGGAATAAAAGACAAATTTCCAAATTGTTGTATGCAAAACGGAATCGATTTAGCATTTTGTAAATGATTAAAATGAAGCAGGGTTGAACTAGTTCGTAAAGCCGTTAAGCTTTGTAGTTTGAGCTTACGAGCAACAATTTGTTACAACACCCTTGATGGATCTCACGCCAAGCTATGTCTCGTTGTAATCAAACGCTAGTTGCAATTTGCGTCTCAAATTTAGCTTACAAGTGATCTATACTTACTTCTTTAAAGATTTCAGGAACGATTGAGGGAACACGTCGTCGTTTTCAGCCAGCAAAATGACAAAGTATTGCTTGAGAACAACCACGATCAAAACTAAAACCAATTTGCATAGCGCAGCATATCTGATGAAATTGTTGACTTTTACGTCACCAGCAGACAGATTTTCGCCGGATCTTATCGGCATTCAAACTGCAGATGACTAAATTGAAGGCTGGGGTAGGGTTTGGAGGAGGAGGAGGGTCATTAAGGAATTTTATTCGCTTTGCGCTTGAAAATTCTGGATAATCAACGAAATTTAAGGAAGAGTCATTTTTTATAGTCCGAGAGGTTGTGGGAAATTTTTTTTTTTTTTTTTTTTTTTGGGGAGAGGGTGGGATCACATGGAGTTGAAAGAACAACTGTAGAAGATTGACTGCTGATTACCAATTTCGAGACGCAAGAGCTTTGGTAGAGCTAAAAGGACAAGTAGCATTCTATATGGCCCATTCTAACATAAAACAAATTACACATCACAATAAGAAGTATATTTGCATTGAAGTCAACTAAACAGGTAATTATAAAGCAATTCAAACAAAAGCCTACCATCACTATATCTAATACAAATTTTAAAAGCTTTTCACTACAAACGAAATCAATTTTTTAGGTACTTTTCAGAGGATTGGAAAGGAATTTTTTTCCAGAGTGTCCAATACTCCAAAAGTATGTAGAAAACTGTGCACATTTTAAACCCATTCATTTGAAATTAATAAAAATATTCTTTTATGAGATGTAAAGAAATTCATTCACTTTTCAGTTTAATTGTGATCTGCAGTAAAAGGTCTGAAATAAGATAAAGGTGAAAATTCACCATGTTGAGTGTTTACTGAATGTTTTGGGGCTTTTGATTCAAGGCTGGGAGCCTTAACAAAATTGAAAAATTTATTCCTGTCACTAAATATATGCTGATTAATTTTTAAGTCATTGCTAGATTTTTGCCACCATTTCCAGCCAATTTATAATAGTAATAGGACTGAGTCGAGTCCAATTCAATCTGTAATCATACAAGTGATTGAAAAAATTTGATGACTGCAAGGTGGGAGTCCAATTTGTCAATCATGAGTATGATTACAGACAGAATTCAATGTCAGCAAGTCCTGTTACCAATTAATCATAACTGTTATAACTTCCGAAAACAACAAATACATTTAGGTCAAATATCTCTGGTAGAGGCAATGTCTAAAGTAAAAAATATGTCTCCACTTTGGAAATTCTTCAAATTTTTTTTAAGGATAAGTGGCTGCTGACCTCTCACGCGAAAGCGTTCCTTACGGTTTGCCGTTTTGAAACGGATAGCCGTTCGTAAGCCGTTCATCAGCCGTTCGAATGGGATGGGATGCCGTTCGAACGGCTTGAGCTATCCGTTCAAAAACAATTAGGAGCCGTTCGAACGGCTGGAGCTATCCGTTCCAAATAGATTGGGAGCCGTTCGAACGGCTTGAGCTATCCGTTCAAAAAAAATTGGGAGCCGTTCGAACGGCTGGAGCTATCCGTTCCAAAAAAAATTGGGAGCCGTTCGAACGGCTTGAGCTATCCGTTCAAAAAAAAAAGGGAGCCATTCGAACGGCTGGAGCTATACGTTTCAAAAAAGTTGTGAGCCGTTCGAACTGGATGTTCGTGGCGAACGGCTGGCGATATGTTTTGAAACCGTAGCTTACAATTCCTTTGGAAGGGATGTTTCGAGCCATGATCCTGTCAAAGTTAATAGTCTTCGCACTGCGATCAGTCAAGAGTACATCGGACAGACTAAAGTTAGTTTGGTAAACACTTGAAGGTTCCTAACATAGCGTGTTTCCCCTCTGCAAGGAATTAAACTCTGCTTTGTTTAGAGCATGCTTGCCAAACCAACAGTACAGCGTCGCCTGTGTTCGGAAACGAGATGTTTACAAATTCAATTAATGGCGTTATATTACGAATTCTGGAAATGGTTGCATGACAATTATTTTAAAAGAGAACGCAGACTATTACCGGCTTTTGTTATGGGCGTCCCCCGCGAAAACGAATTTGCTTTACTCTCAAAAGACTTATTATTTTCAAAACAGGATTAGATTTATTCTAGGTTTTCTATCAGTTTTCAGATCTAAGCGGCGCGTGTCGCGTTTATCTTAATTACTGTCATTTCGTTCGAATGTTTTTGATCGGCCGTTCAACCGTTTACTTTGACCTTATCCGTTGAAAACTTCAGCCGTTCAGCCGGTCGAAATTTTCCTTCAGCAGTTCAGCCGTTCGACTTCAACCGTTCGAAACTTTTCTGAAGCCGTTCAGCCGTTCGACTTCAACCGTTCGAAATTTTCCTTTAGCCGTTCAGCCGTTCGACTTCAACTGTTCGAAATTTTCCTTTAGCCGTTCAGCCGTTCGACTTCAACCGTTCGAAATTTTTCTGAAGCCGTTCAGCCGTTCACGGCATCCGTTTTAAACGGTTTCTCTATCCGTTTGTCATCCGTTCACATACCGTTCGTTCGACCGTTCGAACGGATACCGTAAGGAACGTTTTCGCGTGAGAGGACTTACTGTCCAATTACGCTGTCCAATTAAAGCTGTACAGAAAGATAAGAGAAAAATAATGCAGCTAATGCACCAATCACATTTGAAGAAATTGTAATGGTTATGATTAGTGCCTGAATAGCCTGTTCCAGGCATTCAGTGGGTAAAACAAAGTGTGATAGTAAATGCTGCTTATAGGAGCAGAGAAGTGAAAAAGCAAGGGAGGCTTGGGTTGAGTCACTCAATGAATCCCACTTGACCCAAGCTTCTCTCGCTGTTTCACTTTTCTGTGCCAGTCTTCCCTCTGTTTTACTAACCTGGAGTGAGTCAATGCCTGAAACAACCTTGTGTCATTTTAAAAATTATTTTTGTTTTATCCGTGTCAAATTAACATAATCCAATTTCATAAAGAAAATTAACAATAAATTTTGGCTACCAATTTACGGTGTCATCTCTTTTCTTTGCCCTGAGTGATTAAGCAGATTTTTTCATGTCATGCAATAGCTTGGCCAAAATGGCATAGGTATCTCTTCTATTCTTTAACCGCGATTCAGCGTACTGGATAAGACTGGCTTGCAGGCTCAACACCCTTTGCCTATTGTAACAGATCATCTATATTAAAAAAAAAAAGAATTAAAATCAATGAAGAAAGCAGATTGTCTGCTGCAGTTAGAGCCACATGACAATTTCCCTTTATGTGCCCTTAACAATTATTTATTATTTTTATTATTATTTATACCATTTTGCCTCTGTTTATTACACCGGCGCAAAGTATTCATTGCCAAATCACCAAATATAGTCTGGAAAAAATTGTTCATGTGTATTTTTGTCTCTTCGGCTTCTTGGAGGTTAATAGTACTTGCTGATCACTTTTGAGCTAAGCAATCAGCATGCGCGAAAAGCACTATTAACTTGTGTGGTATACACTAATTTTTTAATATTCAGATTTTTAACATGAAAACAGCACAAATATTCATATAATCCTTTGACATGTGTCTTACATGTAAACCAACAGCATGGTGGTCTGCCTGTAAAACAAACTGAGAAATGCCACCAGTTAAGGCTAGCATGCAAAATTTTCCAGCTAAACAGTAAGAAAGTCTTAGTAAAACAAAAGGTTTTTTAATATCACTTTATTCACCTCATTCTTTGCAGCTTCTGAAATTGAATTTTATGCTTCCTCTGCATCGTCTTTAGCTTTTTGAAGCTGAAAATAAAAAAAGCATGCATGAAACAATTTGGCATTCTATAATTGTGGCATTCACTATAATCATTCAAAAGCTTGACTTGACCTTCAATTCTTTTGCTAGCAGATGAGCAGCCTTATGTGAATCAGGTGAAAGCAAACACTCAATCATGTTTAACAAAACAAAAGGGAGGTACCAAAAGAATGCACATCATGTGCAAAGCATGTGTTTGTCAGAACCTTACCATTTCTTGGTTCTTGGGTTTGGCTTTTTCCAGTGCTTTTGTGGCATTCTCAAACTCAACTAGTTTACACATATGACAGAAACACATCTCCTTCTGGGTTAGAAATGGTCAAAACAAGTGCATTAGACAGTTAAATTTGTTCATCTAGGGACAGCAAGAAGAAATAACTAATAGGGAAAATGGGTTTTCAAAGGTAGGGCACTGGAATTGCAATCTGGAAGTACCACAACCAGCTCATCTGTACTTAATGGTTCCAGATTCAACTACTACCACAAAGCATTCCACCATTCCAGTCTTTGTTTGAAAGTTTTCCTTTCCTTTTTTGCACTGCAGTACAAAAATGAAATGCAAATTCCCCCAAAAAGTAAACAATACATAAGCGCTTTTTCTCCAGATAAGCACTCCCTTATGCTACATGGATGCATTTATTCTTGCCTATGACTAAAAAAATTGAATGCAATAAAGATCGAGGAGGTAAAACCCAGTCTTCTTGTTCAAGACACGCATCCCAAACCATGTGGGAAATGGAAAATTGATCAGTCAACAGTCTGGCTGATGAATTTCTGTTTAGACATGCAGTGATCCTGAACTTTTCTCTCTGCTGTGATTATGCTCTCATCCTGGCCCACCCCAAGAGAAAATAATCACCCCCTTTACCTTTCCCTAACCCCACCCATGAAAGGAAAGTCGTTATCCTTTACAGAGTTAAATAAGATCTAAGTTTTCCAATAAATATTTCACATACCTTGGTAGCATGAATCTGGAATAAAGTTCTAAAGTAAAACCTAATGTGATGTCATCAGTAGTGGACATAACATCCAGTGATTCCTGAAGAAAGAAGACGACACACACACATATAAGACAAAACAAATTAAGTTCTTGGAATTGAAAAATACTGCCAGCAACACTAGATCCTGTCTAAAAATACTTCCATACCTTGACACCAATTAATGCATTTGAAAAAGGCACAAAACTGCTGTGAAGCTAAAAATAGTTTTTAAAATACACCCTGACACCCTTACACCCTTACACCCTGACGTCAGAATGTATATTTTCAATAATGTTCTTGGTACATATTCTATTATACTGACAAGGAGAAGTTGTTCAACAATCAAGAGCTTCTTTGTTTTTTTCTATCATTTCCTTTATTCTCATGACCTTAATGTACTATGCAGCAGTGATATGGTGAGGAGAATTTAGATGCTGATCACTTCAACAAGAGAGGAAGACATAACTATCACATTACTGCAAATGGAGTAAGGTGTTGATGGGTCTTGTTAGCTGACTTAACCATTCAAAAATATTGAAATATGTTTGCCTCTTATTTTCAGTTCTCATGATGGTTACAGTGAGTAGAGCTGGCATATAAGATGAGGTAAAACAGTGGTTATTCACATGGGAAAAAAAATCAGCCAAACTATATGTCTGGTCCATCATTGCTTACATTAGAAGTTTGCCACCACAGGTTAATAATAGAAAGATATGAAATAAATATTAAGTAATAATTACAAAATTATATCATTTAGCAATTTCAGACAAAGAACAACAAACCCTTTCAATTCCTTGGTACTATTATCATCACCAGCAGATGCTGTCATGATGTCAGAACTAAAATCATTCACTGCTATAATGCAAGGCTGTGCTCAAGGAAAATTTTCAGGGCGCCCTTTGGGCGCCTAACCATGACAAGTAGGTCGCCCAGCCTTCCAGGTTGGTCGCCCGAATTGATTAATTAATTAATAATTAATTGATTAATTAATTAATAATCCATTTTATAGCTGAATCAGTTAATAATTAACAATAAAAAATCCTTATTCAAAGATTTTGATTCATGCATGGACTTCAAAGTTTATCTAGCTCTCATTAGAGAAAGTTACAGTGAATCGGGAAGCCTTCGTCATTGCAACTTACTATTTGCAAGAAAGTTAAAATTTTCAGAAAGTAGACGAAACCATTGATAGGATGTTTAATTAAAACTTGATTGCAAGTTTGTGCGACTTCCGGCCGAGGAAACCATTGCTGAATGACAATCTTTACTAATCCGTGACGTTTTGAAAGAGTAGCGTTGTATACTTCTTACAGTTCCAGGGAATCCGCAGAATTGCCAAACAGTTTCATCTATAATCTCTCTCGTTCAATATTCACTTCACCGGGCACGGGCGGCGAAGCGAGTTACTATATTTAGCAGTCACGTACTCTATTTTGGCGAACTTGTGATATCATGAAATTCTGTTATAAATTAACCACATACATGTTAAAACCGCTAAGAAAATTTCTTTGAAGATCACTAAAATAGGTTTCGAAACAAAAGGGTTCTTATATTAAAGATCCATTTTCGTCAAATTTTGATCGAATGATCACAATTGAGAGCAAGTCGCCAAATATGGTGCTGATAAACATCTTGCATGCCACGGACGAAGCTAATTAAATAAACACAAATTTGCAACAAAGACGGTTTCGTTTTATTAATCACGCGCTCCACTGTTGAAACTGCTTTTCGGGCTAGCGGGAGCCGGGGAGCACGATGGAGTTTCTTTTTCTTTCGTTCCGTTCTGTTCCGTTTCTATACGTTTGTTGGTTTCGTTTCGAGTTTTCACACAAGCCGAAATCTATGCGCCCGGACGGGCGACCGCTTTTCTTTTTCAGTCGCCCGAGACCAAATGTTAGTCGCCTGAGGCGACCGGGCGCCGCTAGAGCACAGCCTTGTATAATGCAACACCTAAAATTCACAAAGAAATTCAAAATTACCAAACTTACATATACATGTACAAATATGCCATTATGGTGAGATTGTCATAATCATACATTATCATATGTTATCAAAAACAATCATATATTTTGCAACATCCTGGTACATTAAAATACTCTATGGTTGAATGAGGCCTAGTAGAGCAACACAAGCTGCTGAGAGGCCTGCAAGGGCAGTGATAAGGAGGGACCAAGTAATCAGCAGTTTAATCCCTGATAGTGACTGACATCAAATTTCTCCTTACCATATCCCCACTGAACCAAACATTAAGGTCAGGAGAATATAGGAACTGATCACAGACTAAAGAAGCTCTTGATTGTTAGACAAATTCTCCATGTCAGCATCTTAGGAAATGTCTAGAGAACAGTCTGGAGAATATGCATACTGATGTTAGAGTGTGAAGGGTTAAAACAGTCTCTCTGTATGCCATAATTCAAACTACAATACCGGTAATTCATATTTCACTGCCCTGAATGAGACATACACTGTATGTATGATCCAAAACCAAATTCTCTGAACAAACATCATTTGAATTGTATGGCAAACAGTAAAGAGAATGACTGAACCATAATGCACCCCTGGAGTAAGATTCTATTTGGAAAAATATAACAACTACTGACCCCATATGTCTACTTGGTAGGTGGTGTGTACTCCTCCACAAAATCTCTTTTCTTCTGAAATTCTTCATCAAGATCCTAACCAAGAGGAACAACTTCTGGTTATTTGTATTTCTAGGAAGGCTAAGTTATTCGCATAATGGTTAAATTAAAAAAAAGAAGAAGGTCATCTGTGAGCAGGGCCTCTATAACCCTTTAACACCCAGAACTGATAAACATGTAACTTCTCCCTTTAATATCCATACATTATTCAGCAAACAGGTAATCAGAATACTCAAACTCATCAAGTACAAGATGTTACGCTGATTGAACACAAAATTCTCGTTGCTTATCATCTACAGGGACAAGTGTAGCAGTTAGAGGGAAGAATTAAAAATAAGATCTTAAGAGTTTAAGGATTTATTGCACTTTGGCCAAAGTACTTCTTCACCTGCAGGAGAGAATGAGACCTGGAGCAACATGAGCTGGTGAGAGGCCTGTAAAGGGTTTAACCCTTTAACTCTCACAAGTGATTAACATGAAACTTCTCCCTATAATGTCCATACATTATTCAGCAAGCAGGTAATGAGAATATTCAAACCTGTCAGGTAGAAGCTTTTATCTTGATCTAGTATCAAGTTCTCACAACTAATTTATAAGGAAATATGTACTAGCAGCTAGAGGGGAGAATTTACAATCAGATCTTGGGAGTTAAAGGGTTGACACTGACAAGAAGGACCAAGTATTCAGCAGTTTAACCCCTAAGAGTGACTGACATCTAATTTCTCCTTACCATATCCCCACTGAACCAAACATTAAGGTCAGGAGAATAAAGGAGCTGATCACAGACTAAAGAAGCTCTTGATTGCTAGACAAATTCTCCATGCCAGCATCTTAGGAAATGTCTAGAGAACAGTATGGAGAATATGCATACTGATGTTAGGGTGTGGAGGGTTAAAACACTGTCTCTCCGTATGCCATAATTCAAACTACAATTATTCATATTTTACAGCCCTGAATGAGACATACACTGTATTGTAATTAAAACAATAATCCAGTGATATCACAATTTTACTAAATAAAGACTCCTTAGATAAAAAAATCAAAACAAAACAAAAAAACATAAAAAAATCCTGGAACATTTTGTACCTTGTGACTATGATGCCTGAGATCATCCACAGCTCATGATATAGACTTGTCCTAAGACCCTTTTTCACTTTGCTTCTCACTGCAAGCTATGTGATTAAAAAAAGTGTTTATACCTTACACTTTAAGTGTATGAGCATGAGAGATGCCATTAAGCCACTGATCACTGAGTTGAAAAGAGATTAATTTCTCAGAGCAAGGAGTTTAATAATGATTATCAAACTTAGTTTTACCAAGTTGCAACAGACATTTTGTCACAAAAGAAATCTCCCAGGCATATACATACAATCAGCAAGAAAATTGTCAACACACTACCATTGAAATGGCAATATTCTGGAATAGCATACCAATTATATTCCTTACTTTTAACTCTTCTTCTCATGTACAATGTTTCTTTAATTGTTTTACACCATTCTACAACATTGACTGGTGGAAGAGCTTATTGTTGCAGTGAATTGTAGTTCAATTTTCACTCCATTTCTACATAATTCCTTAGATGTGGCTCAGTGGATTTTGTGTCAACTGATTTTATCTTTAAAACATTTATGACCCCTTAAGATGAAAATAGTTATAATTATTGTTGATTTTATGAAAAATATACCTATGGAGTTTAAATCAAGTGTTGTTTTGCCATAGTATGTCAGTTAACAAATTTGGTGAAAAAAATCACCCACACTCACAGGGATCATAGCCAAATATCTGTAAGAGTATCTTATTATTTGAAAAACTCACATTTTCCTCTTTCAAAACCTTCTGCAAATCTTTATCTTTTGAAAAGGCTGGGTGGCCGACAACAAGTTGAAAAAATCTGAAAATCATCAAAAATTGTAATTCTTGAGATGGGCTAATATACAATGTAAACATGAGAATCAACAGTGTCTCCCTGAAAGTATATTAAATTTTAGAGAAAATAATATCTTCAAGAAAAACTGAATCTTTCCTGAGGAAGTTTCTCTAAGATCTGTTTCTTGTTGGGTTGTTTTCTTGATCATTTTGGTTTTATTTCACCAGTTTACTGGGAGAAAAAAACTTAAGTGGAAAATTAACTCTTTATATCCTAAGAGTGACCAACATCAAATTTCTCCTTACAATATCACACCTAAATCACAAGTTAAGGTCATGAGTGTAAAGGAAATGATCATCAACAAAAGAAGCTTTCGATTGGTAAACAAATTCTCCTTGTCAGCACCTTAGGAAATGTATAAAGAGCTGTATGGAGAATACAAATACTGAATTTAACAGTGACAAACATCAAATTTCTCCTTACAATATCACACCTATGGCGGCAGCGCTTGCGCATTTCGTCCATAATGGCGTCCAAATAATATAAGAAACTGTGTGGAAATTTGTAAAATTTCTAAAATATAACAATCAGGAGCTCATGGTCCCGTCTGCTCTCGATCGAGACATATTCAGTACTGATTCTGCTATTCATCAAACCTCACAGGGACTCGATAAATAAAAACCACTTACTTCCCGAGCCAGTTCTTTTGTCATTGATCATTGACCTAGGTCGCCATACAGTTCTTCAAAATCCGTCGTTCTCCATCCCAAACACTCGCCTATTACAGGAAAGTGCATCAATAAAGTCAACTGCTCTCGATCAAATTGACTGCTACAGAGTTCGAAGCGTCCAAACATCCTGTAAAATTGCCATTTCCTCCCATCAAAAAAGTTCCCAACGCGCCAGAATATCCCTTATTTTCCATGTTGAGTAAGTGACGAGACGCCATGTTGAAAACTATGACTGAAATAGTTAAACACGAGCGACGCTGATCTTCGAATCGTCGGCCATATTTGTTTGTGTTCTTGCAGGGAAATAAATTAGTTCTCGGTCCTTTTCGGAATAAAAATATAATATCCATACATTATTCAGCAAACAGGTAGTGAGAATATTCAAACTTGTCAGGTAGAAGCTGCTACCTTGATCTAGTATCAAGTTCTCAAAACTAATTTATAAGGAAATAAGTACTAGCAGCTAAAGGGGAGAATTTAAAATCAGATCTTGAGAGTTTTGGGAAGAAAAATATGCCAGACATTGAATGCAAATTCAGTGGTCTTAGCGCGAAAATTAAATTCAAGCAAATCAAAATTCTGACATCATGTCATCGCTCTGCCTCGAAAAATCCCAAAGATTTACTTGCAGGTCTTCTTTTCTTTTTCTTTTCATCGAATATAAGATCTGCGGTGCTCAAATTGTATAAGTCATGGTACGAAACACTTTTCTTTACCAGTCGAGCCGTGATCGCCGCCATATTGAATTCTCTTGATATTCTATTGTTCCGGAGTGTAATACGATATACCGCTGATAATTGCTAGCGGGCTCGAAATGTCCTTGATTTCTGGCGATAATTACATAGGGAACATTTGCAGAAAGAATTGGAGATGTGGAGGCCCCATAGTCTGCATCTGGAGTCTGAGTCGAGAGATTCCTATGTGGAGACCACACAGGAACACTTCGAAAAAGAGACTTAAGAAGTAATCAGTTCTCATCAAGAATTTCACTTTCCATTAGTTTTGATTTGAAAGTTCCACTGCCCGAGAACACGACTGCAGCTGATCTTAATCAGACAACTGAAGAAATTTCCAGTAACCTATTATTAAAGTTTAACAAAACAGATGTGAATCTTAATATCAGTGGGATTTCCTTAGTTTTCGATGCTTTAAAACCACCTCAAGTGCGCCTTTTATGTGATAGTGGACAGGTTCTAAGAGGCTCCAAATGTGGTAAGCAGAATTTGTTATCCAAAAAATCCTTAAGAATCTCAAAACACAAAGTGACTGGTTAACTTACTTTGCTTAAAAGATTCTTATTTTGTCCAAGATAGTTGGTTACGCTGGCACTTTTCCATAAGCAAGTATTCTAAAAAATAATTTGATCGCTTTAGACAAACAGGAGCAGTGAGATGCATAATGCAAATGAAAGAATAGCCAGATAACTTTTTATTTCACGTTTCCTAAGTACTTCCCTATAACTATGAAATTTTCTAAAATGGCCGAGTTTTCCAAAGTGGCCATAAAAGCAATTTCACTTCCGCTTTATAATTGGTTTATTTAAGAAAATAGGTGTTATACGAGTGGCTGCCTATCTACTCTAGATCAACAATCTTTCAAAGGCGCAGAATTTCTTCGCAGAAGGCATTTGAAAAATTATGTGAGTTGAAAAAACGTATTGAAAGCGCTAACTCTAATTTAAGGAGAACTAAAATCTTCCCATAGCTTTTAAGCCCCAAGATGTTTACGGAGTACTTGGCTAAGTTTAGACCCTATCGTAAGTAATAAGAAAGATGCAATTAACTCAACGAAGGAAGCATATCATAACCAAAGTATCAAAAAGTCATTCTTTTAGATGAATCAACGTACAAAACATTTCTCCTGAAAAAGAGTTTCCTCGCATGAGGATGAAGAATGATTGTAATATAAGTATCGAAAAGGCAATGCACTTGCCTTACTATGCAGTCAGATGCTATAAACAGCTCTGAAATGGCTGACTCAAACAGTTTGACGATAGGTCAAACCTTTTTAAACATTATCGTCCCTTTTTGCTATTTATAGTGAGCTGTCCTGTTGGATACTTCCACAATACCTCAGATTGCCAGGCATGCGCAGTGGATCATTGCCAGGATAAAGAGGCGCAGACTTCTTATGTTCCTTGTCCATCCGGGACATCAACGTTTGGCGCGTTAGCATCTAGATGGCAGGGAAACTGTGAAGGTCTCTAAAAAAATTATACTAGATGTCTTATTTTGACTTATGATTAATTTATTTGTACTGCTGTAAACAATATTCGTATTTGACTACTTGACAATTCTGATTTTCATCAGCAAATTCCAAAACGCCGATGGGCAAGGGACATCAGGTCACCTTCTCAATGTCATCATTACCATGGCAATAGTTGTACCAGTCATTGTAATAGCTGCTGTCGCCATCTTTTGTGTGTGGAGGCAAAGAATGTAAGTCAAAAGTATCGTTTTCATTTTTTTTTATGGTTGTCATTATCGTCACCATAAGAATTTCTTACTGTTATTTTTACTGCCGTCGTGGTTTTTCAAAAGTGGAATGGAAACCGATAGAGTTGAATTGCAATGGAAGAAAAAGAGGTGAAAAGGCTTAGGAAGGGTGAACTGGCGTGAGCAAAGCAAGGGTGATGGTGGGGTAACGTGTTGACAGCGTTCAAGCCAAAATTGCCAGAGCTCGTCTCAATATCAGTAAAATAACAATAGGAAGCATTTAACTAATCGTACTGGATGCCAGGTTTATTCATCGCTGAAAACCATTCCCTTCTTCGCCCTTCCCCATTCCCTTGCCGATTCATCAAGTTTCTCTGATAGTTTGCCAGTTTCCCTTAATATTTAATGGTGGAGAGCATCACATGGACGACAAAAGAAGTAACATATTGTCCTCAAGATTGCATCACTGTGACTTTACCGTGGCTTAAATTTGGACCTCTCGAACAGTTGTTCCTGCGTACTATTTACTAAACCACCGCAATTCCCAACTTTGATATATCCTCTCCTTAGATCCTTTGTGATATCGGCATCTAAAGGTTACCTCTACTACACAACAGCCCACGCACAAAGCATAAAACAAATATTCTTATTTTGGCCGAGTAAGGCATTAACAAAGTTAAGATTTTGTCTTATTTCGGAGTTCCAAGACGCGTTCGCTTGAATGACATAGCATCACATAGCAAGGTTTGATACATGCGAGCTAGTTAAAGATTCGTGTCTCTCTTTCTCAGCTATTTTATCGTTTCTCCCTCAGAAGACCTCGGCGAAGAACGTCGGAGACCAGGGGACACAACAATCCAGCATATGAAGATCCAATGAGTACCCGTGTCTATGAGGAAATTTAAGAATTGCAGTTTCCGAGTCCCCATTCCCATTATCAGTTACTGAACACGGAACCACATACTTACGCGGAGCTTCGAAACAGTCACTCTAAAGCCTAGGGAAATAGTTTGACGACTTCAGATAATCTGAATTGGTATTATTTTTTGGTATAGTCCTACCTTCACCGGTTTTACTCGTGGATATGCAAAGCATAGGAAAAAGCAGCGCGTTAACGCGGCCTAGGAAGTCTGGGGAGAGCATACATAAATCTTATAAAGGACGCGAACCCAATGTTAGTTTTGGCAAATCAATTAAGGAGAGCTCTTGTAGGTATGACGGCTAATTTTGTACCGATAATGTACTGCGCAATAGCCCTTTTTTTCATCAATAAATAACCCCATCCCCATGCAAGTAAATTCTTTACGACATGATAATGATCACCCACGCGCTATCCAGGCTTTAATTAGGCTTTCATGAGAAATTTTTGACTAGGGAGAAGGGGAGGGAGCCCTGTATGAGAAAAACTAATGATATTTTCAACCCTCAAGTCTAATTGAAAAAAAAAATTAAACTTTCGTTTAAAATATTTTCTTCAAGATGAAAGAGGAGTTTGTAGGAATGTGGGTATTAGGAATTGTGAGCCAGTACATTGTGAGACTTCACCCCGTCACTAAGAACACTACTGAAACGAGTAGTTGAAAAAAGGACTTGTACGGGCCTGAATTTTTTTCAGGTCCTATTTTCAACTACTCGTTTCAGTAGTGTTCTTAGCTGCGAGGAGCTCTTAATTTCATTTCTTCACCGCAGTGCAAATATATGAATTTTATATAAAATCATCATTCACCGCGTCGTTTAAGATCTTTATCGAAGTTCGCTCTTCGATTCCACAAGAATGAGAGGTTACTTCCACTCAGCCTTGGATGTTAAACGGCTCCTGATGAAGCAGTAACGGGATTTTCTCTTTAGTATCCTGTGGCATGTTAGCAAATTAGTTTATCCAGAGAATTTTCCTTCTACGAAGTTCGGAACAAATGACGGTTATTTCTTTAAGACAACCGCTGATCAGACTCTAGTGACTGAGGCTCACGTGGGCCTTGATGACAAGTGGCGGGGGGGAAGGGGGGAAGAGAGGAGCGGGAACGGGAGGTGAACAGTAGTTTTCAAATTTTCACATATATAGTACTGAAGCGTTAAGTGAAAAACTTTAATACGTTTTCTGTGAACAGCGAAATATCATGGATTTTGTTCTAATATCTAATAATATCTATTTCTATTCTTTTTCAGCTAGTAAATCACTGTTTTTGTTAAATCGCTCGTTTTAGTGTTTGTTTTATAAAGGGCATGACAGTTTTCGTAAAATCGACCTCCAATGTTACCTTAAATTTGAGCCTCGACATGGGTCGCCACGAGTGTTCGCTGGGGCGATCAGACCTGAATTTCTCATAACTCGCTAAATTTTAAAGATCAGATGAAGTGGATTGTGGTTCTAGAATAAGGACATGAAAGTCTTTCAATGTACAAGAAATCAGCGAAATCTATTTTTCAAGCTAGATCGGCCGGACCACTTTTATCTATATTCTCTCTTAATTATGAATATGGATAAAAATCATAGATTTAAAAGAGCAAGATTCTTAAAAAGCAGCAATGATTAGCAACTCAAAAATTTCTTTACTTGGGTGCATATTCTGACTGTTGATTATCCGTAAAGCTGCAACCCTTTGTAGCAACCTCAGAAATGAGAAAGTAATGAACTACTTGTTCGGAAATAACAAAAACCATATCAATTGTGCGAGTTTCCAGATCGGAATATTAAAAGCATAAATTATGCAAGATATTATGAAAAAATTAAAGCGGTCTTAGTTCTCAAGTGCAAAGAAAACAAAACGAGTACACCTAAATTAAAGACCAACAACGTCTATGAATCAGCACAGTTACTAAACTATTAACGCGAGTCTCTTTTCTTCTTTTACAAAACAGCACAAGGGTCAACTCTCCTTCTTTTCTGTTTTAGCCGAGATAAGTTCCTCCTGACCTCTAGTGTCCTTACAAGTTGTTGACCACACTTGGAGATACAAATTACCAATGCACGCTTAGTCTTTTGCTTCATCTGTGTCGCCCAGATCACTGTGTAAAACACCCAGATTGTTGTAAGAGGTTGCAACATCAACATGCTCAGGTCCCAGCTGTTTCATCTTAATCTCCAGTGCACGCTTAAAGTAGTCTTTTGCTTCATCTGTGTCGCCCAGATCACTGTGTAAATTACCCAGATTGTTGTAAGAGCCTGCAACATCAACATGCTCAGGTCCCAGCTGTTTCATGCGAATCTTCAGTGCACGCTCATAGCAGTCTTTTGCTTCATCTGTGTCGCCCAGAGCCTTGTGTAAACTACCCAGATTGTTGTAAGAGCTTGCAACATCAACATGCTCAGGTCCCAGCTTTTTCAAACGAATCTTCAGTGCACGCTCATAGCAGTCTTTTGCTTCATCTGTGTCGCCCAGATCACTGTGTAAAACACCCAGATTGTTGTAAGAGGTTGCAACATCAACATGCTCAGGTCCCAGCTGTTTCATCTTAATCTCCAGTGCACGCTTAAAGTAGTCTTTTGCTTCATCTGTGTCGCCCAGATCACTGTGTAAAACACCCAGATTGTTGTAAGAGGTTGCAACATCAACATGCTCAGGTCCCAGCTGTTTCATCTTAATCTCCAGTGCACGCTCATAGCAGTCTTTTGCTTCATCTGTGTCGCCCAGATCACTGTGTAAAACACCCAGATTGTTGTAAGAGGTTGCAACATCAACATGCTCAGGTCCCAGCTGTTTCATCTTAATCTCCAGTGCACGCTTAAAGTAGTCTTTTGCTTCATCTGTGTCGCCCAGATCACTGTGTAAAACACCCAGATTGTTGTAAGAGGTTGCAACATGAACATGCTCAGGTCCCAGCTGTTTCATCTTAATCTCCAGTGCACGCTCATAGCAGTCTTTTGCTTCATCTGTGTCGCCCAGATCACTGTGTAAACTACCCAGATTGTTGTAAGAGCTTGCAACATCAACATGTTCAGGTCCCAGCTTTTTCAGACGAATCTTCAGTGCACGCTCATAGCAGTCTTTTGCTTCATCTGTGTCGCCCAGATCACTGTGTAAAACACCCAGATTGTTGAAAGACCTTGCAACATCAACATGCTCAGGTCCCAGCTGTTTCATGTTAATCTCCAGTGCACGCTTATAGTAGTCTTTTGCTTCATCTGTGTCGCCCAGATCACTGTGTAAATTACCCAGATTGTTGTAAGAGCCTGCAACATCAACATGCTCAGGTCCCAGCTGTTTCATCTTAATCTCCAGTGCACGCTTATAGTAGTCTTTTGCTTCATCTGTGTTGCCCAGATCACTGTGTAAACTACCCAGATTGTTGTAAGAGCCTGCAACATCAACATGCTCAGGTCCCAGTTGTTTCATGCGAATCTTCAGTGCACGCTCATAGCAGTCTTTTGCTTCATCTGTGTCGCCCAGAGCCTTGTGTAAACTACCCAGATTGTTGTAAGAGCTTGCAACATCAACATGTTCAGGTCCCAGCTTTTTCAGACGAATCTTCAGTGCACGCTCATAGCAGTCTTTTGCTTCATCTGTGTCGCCCAGATCACTGTGTAAATTACCCAGATTGTTGTAAGAGCTTGCAACATCAACATGTTCAGGTCCCAGCTGTTTCATGCTAATCTTCAGTGCACGCTCATAGCAGTCTTTTGCTTCATCTGTGTCGCCCAGAGCCTTGTGTAAACTACCCAGATTGTTGTAAGAGCTTGCAACATCAACATGCTCAGGTCCCAGCTTTTTCAAACGAATCTTCAGTGCACGCTCATAGCAGTCTTTTGCTTCATCTGTGTCGCCCAGAGCCTTGTGTAAACTACCCAGATTGTTGTAAGAGCTTGCAACATCAACATGTTCAGGTCCCAGCTTTTTCAGACGAATCTTCAGTGCACGCTCATAGCAGTCTTTTGCTTCATCTGTGTTGCCCAGATCACTGTGTAAATTACCCAGATTGTTGTAAGAGCCTGCAACATCAACATGCTCAGGTCCCAGTTGTTTCATGCGAATCTTCAGTGCACGCTCATAGCAGTCTTTTGCTTCATCTGTGTCGCCCAGAGCCTTGTGTAAACTACCCAGATTGTTGTAAGAGCTTGCAACATCAACATGTTCAGGTCCCAGCTTTTTCAGACGAATCTTCAGTGCACGCTCATAGCAGTCTTTTGCTTCATCTGTGTCGCCCAGATCACTGTGTAAAACACCCAGATTGTTGTAAGAGGTTGCAACATCAACATGCTCAGGTCCCAGCTGTTTCATGTTAATCTCCAGTGCACGCTTATAGTAGTCTTTTGCTTCATCTGTGTCGCCCAGATCACTGTGTAAAACACCCAGATTGTTGTAAGAGGTTGCAACATCAACATGCTCAGGTCCCAGCTGTTTCATGTTAATCTCCAGTGCACGCTTATAGTAGTCTTTTGCTTCATCTGTGTCGCCCAGATCACTGTGTAAATTACCCAGATTGTTGTAACACCTTGCAACATCAACATGCTCAGGTCCCAGCTGTTTCATCTGAATTTTTAACAGCCATTTACCATAGACTAGCGCCGCTCTAAACTCACTATGGTTTCGGCACATGTAATTAAGGCTCCAAAGGCCATGCAGAAAATTACACAAGGCTCTTTCGGTCGCTTCTGGTATTCCTTTCCCGAGTGACATGTCTTCAATTTTTAAGCTCAACGTTTGAAGATGGGGAACTATTCTTGTTCCCACAACAATAGATTCTAGCTCTTCAAATTTTGAGAAAGACATTACCGCGCCATACACCACTTTGTAGCTTTGATCCTTTGCGAAACCTTTTGTCGCAGATTTAATAACATCAAGAACGACACCGTGGACTCGAATATAAACACCAGTTGATTCTTCTTCAATTAGCAACAGTGAACATCGACTCATCCTCGTCCTTATCATATCTTCATCTTCAAATTCGTCATCAGTTGTTTTAACATACTCGATAATAATGTCTTGCAGTATCGGCTGTGATGCACACATTGAAAGAAAAAAGAACATGTGATGCAAAATTATATCATTTTCCATCACCATTTCGACAGCGAGTGTTATTGCTTTGGTCATGGTCTGCGGATAGGCTGGATTTGTCGCAGCAAGAATGCTTTCAGTATTGCTTCGTTTCCCCTCTTCCAATTTCTTCAAATAGTCGGTCCAGCCAAATTTCGAGGTTCCTTTATTCTGACGAACTTGTCTCACATACGTGGCTGCGGCTGCCAATGAAAGTGGCTGGTAGTCTAGTTCTTTCGCAATTTCTTTTTCCATCTTGGCATCTGAGATACCAGAAAGGAGGTTAAGCAGAAAGCACGCATCATCAGGTTGCATTCCTGCGCTGATTGAGATATTTTGTATGGAAGAGCTTGACAACGGTATAGACGCAGTGTCTTTTGTTGTTATTAGCATCTGACCCCTTGCCCACAACTCGCTGTCTGCATCTGGCAAATAATCGCTTGTACGAGATTCGCTGGTCACATTATCAACTACTAACAGCCATGAAGCGTAATGCTCAATTTTTGTACCTATTAAGGTCTTGAAATATGAAATCTTCTCGTCTGTGTTCAAATCCTTGGAGCGGTAAGTGTTTGTTATTTCATACCCGGGACAATTGCAATGTTGAGCGAAAAGGACATACGATTTCAAGAGTGCTTCTGAGTTTTCAGCATTCAACGTCATGACAAATGAAGCTGCAGAAGGTATTTGTTCGACCTCGTCGTAAAATCGCCTGGCTGCTAAACGGGCCAGCTGAGATTTTCCACTTCCTGGATTTCCTGACAAATACAGTATGCTCAACCCATCGTTGGCGTCTTTTAGTGTTTGGAGGTTTTGTAAAACTTCACCAACTTCAGATTCCCGACTAGCGATGTCGTGGCTAGGTTTGGGAGGGAGAATACAAAATGGAGAGACATCGAAATTTAATTGCTCTTCTAGGGCAAGCCTCTGTTCTTCTTTCACTTGAAGTTCCTCTTCTTTGTCTTTAACTTCTTGTTTCAAGTCGTCAACCTTCCTTAAAACTTCGTTTAACTCCTCCGTTAAGAAGTTTGTCTGATTTTGAACTTCGTTGATTTCCAATGACGGGAGACCGAGTGCGTGGAATGCAGTTTTAACCTTTGTAATGACAGTTTGGAAATCTCCGTTGGAGAGGTGGCCCCGAGGCATATGTGCAAATTCTTCATTTCGAAATTTCCTTAAGTCGTCCGCATTTGATCTAATTGATGGATTGAGAGAATATATGCAATCTGAATACAGGATAGCGTAAAACAGCATGGTACAATCCCACTCAGCTCTATCGCCATTCTTCATGGTTGTCAGCAGCACAGCGTTTCTTTTCCTGTTTCGAGTAGACTCGCCATTCCAGAAGTCCATTCCATTTTTGGGTTGATCTTTCCATTCTCCCAGTGTTGTCTTGTATCGATTGTCCCATTCTTGTTTGAAGATGGTTCGCAGACCCTCAGTTAGTATGTCAGTGACAACGTAACAAATCCTGTAGTAATTCACTTGCTCTGTGGTGTACTTCAACCTAGTGGCCATCATCAGTTACATCCTATTAAAACCATAGTTATGTTAGTACCCAATTCGGTTATGTGAGTAGGTCGCTATACTTTTGCTGATCCTTTAACGGTTTTGTGGTACTTGGTGTGAATATTTATTTACCTACCAAGATATTTTCGCTGATACATGTCAATTATATTTTAGAGAGGAAGTAAGGGCAATTGAAAAACTCTCGCTTTCAAAACAATTTGCTCGATGGCGTCAAGGGCTAATAAAAGGGAGGAAAAGAGAGTGGTAAAGATCCACTGTCACTCATAACTTAAACGTCAGTATAATACAGAGAAGTGTTCAGAGCAACCAGGATACGGTTTATATGTGAAAGAAACCATCTTCTTGCTTTCTTATTTGTTAATTTGTTTCTTTCTTTCAGTGTTCACTTGGTTCCACGATAGGTATTTTTCGAGACACAGTCGACCTGAAATATGGAACTCGACAGATCTCACCTGATTTAGCCCCTTCGCATATTAGAGAGAAAAAACTAGGTTAAAATGTTGACACTGAATCACTCAGCCCAAGAACAAAATTACGCAGGGAACTCATGGTCGAAGTCAATGACAAGGGAGTTTTTAAGCTGTACGATTATCGTCTTCTGCTGAGCTGGTAGTTTTTTTCAGCTTGTGAAGTAATTGGTGATGGTAATCTTACAAAAGCTAAATTGCAAGTCTCCTAACATCAAGGATCACTTTTCCCTTAGTTCAAGCATGCTGATGGGATCAAGAACACTGCAAGGTAGTGAGAGGGTGGCGTACGTGGGAGATAAGGGAATGCAACAAGGAGGAGTCCCCATCATGATGAGTGTGAGGACAAAGGGAGCCTTAATGGAATGGATGCCAATCTGCATGAGGACCATCAAGGCAAGATTCTATTCAAACCACAAAAGCTAACGGTAATAAAAGCATATGCACCAACAGACGATACGATGGACGAGGGAAAGGATGAATTTAACAATCAACTGCTAGACTCTGTTGCAAGCTGCAGTAGTCATGATATGATTTTGATGATGGGAGACCTGAACGCTTACGGGAGTAATAACATTAACAGAGAGGAAGTACTGAGGAAATTTAGTGTCGGAGTCATGAATGATAATGGGAAAGGTTATGTGACCTCTGTGGTACGAATGGCTTAGTTGTAACTGGAACAGTTCCCTACAGAAAGAGATCCATAAGCTGACCTGAAAGTCACCAGGTGGGAAGACTGTTAACCAGCTCGACCATGTCTTTGTGAATGGACGCATGAGAACATCGATTCTGGACACGAGAGTGATGGGAGGAACAGACGTATATGGTGACTACTACCTGATGAGAACCAGAATGAGACTAAAGTTGGCAAAGGTGCATGGGAAGAAGAAAACAAGTGTGAGATTTGACGTGTGTTAGTTGCAAAGTGAAGAGATCAGGAGGAGATATAACATTAAAGTGAAGAACAGGTTTGCAATGATATGAGATATAGAAGATTCAAAGGAAGCACGACAAGATCTTGATGACGTACAGAGATGCCACAGAGAAAGTTATTGGAAGGTAAAAAAGGAGAGCAGGCCATGGATAGGAGACACGACGTGGGAAAAAATTCAGGAGGGGTAAGACGCAAAACTTAATATAGAGGGTGCGAGATTGGAACGACTTGAACAGCGATAGAGAGAGGAGTATAGTGCGAAAGAAAAGGAAGTGAAAGAGAGTGCTAGGGAGGATAAGAGGAATTGGTTGGAGGAAAGGGCTACAGCAGCAGACAAGGCCGCTGAGAATTGTAGAAACGAAGAGCTAAACAGCATAACTAAGACAACAGCCGGGAACAGAGGAGGCGAGAATTGCGTGCGAAAGACAAACTGGGGGTGAATAAGACACAATCACAAGAAAGATTGCAGAGCTGGGCAGAGAACTTGGGTAAAATTTTAAACAGAGATGACCCCACAAATCCGGTGGAAGAGAAAGAAGAAACAGAAGAACTGGAGTAGATTGAGGAAATCGATGTAGGAAGATGGCGAATACAAGAGGTTAAGAATGCGTTCAGGAAAGCAAAGCCAGGGCCCAGACCTACTAAGGGCTGACATGGAATACACCGCAAGTAGGCAGACTGATCATATAACAGGCTTTAGAAAAGTAAAAGGTGGCCAGAAGTGTGTAAGAAGGGACTTGTTGTCAATAAATTAAGAAAGGTGATTTGCGTGATTGTAACAATTGGAGAGGAGTGACTTTGCTACCCACCATCCATAGAATATTCCACAGGATGCTGCTAGAACGGATCAAGAAAGGTTTAGACAAGAAGCCTAAAAAAGAGCAGGCCGGCTTTAGACCAAATGGAAATACAACTGAACAGATCTTTACATTAAAGAAACATCTTAGAGCAGGCAAATGACTGGAGGGGGAGTCTGCACACGCACTTTGTGGACTTTGAAAAGAAGCCCTCGATTCGGTACACAGAGAAAGCTCGTGGAACACCACGGGGAGCAATGGAATTCCGCGCAAGATGGTGAGAGTGGTAGTGGGGGTATACGGAGGGTTTGAATGCGCCGTAATCGACGGATGGGAGATATCAGACTGGTTCAAGATTTAGTCAAGAGTAAAAGCAGGGATGCGTAATGTCAAGATTCTTATTCCTACTGGCTATGGATTGGATCATGAGGAAGACAACAGCAAGACGCTGACGATGGAGTTTGCAACGAACAGGGAGAGCATTGTGGTGAATGGTGAAGAAGTGAAAGATGTCGAGGAGTTTGCGTATCTTGGAGCTATTGTAGAAGAGAAAGGTGGAGGCAGTGAAGATATTAGGAACAGAATGCAGAAGGCACGAGGTGCATTCCAGAGGCTATGGAAGGTGTGGGTAGCCAGACGAATAGGAAAGAGAGCCAAGATGTGCCAAATCAAGACTTTAGTCCGATCGGTCCTGCTACATGGTTGCGAAACATGGAAAATCACAAAGACCGATGAAAGAACACTGAAAAGTTTTCAGTACTAATGCCTAAGACGGATACTGAGGACAAGATGGCAGCAAAGAATGACAAACAGGAGAGTATTTGAAATGGCAGACACCAATAAAATTGGTTGCGAGGTGGGAAGAAGAAGGTGGAACTGTTTAGGACATTTACTCAGGAGAGAGGACGTGATCGACTTTTTTGCGGTATTGGGGTGGACACCAGAATGTCAAAGGGCGAGAGGGAGACCAAAGACCAGTTGGAGAGGGACTGTTGAAAGAGGAAAAAGGCAAGGCGATATGGAAGAGCTGGATTGTGGCTGGGGTGGCGGCACGCAACAGGGGGGTTGGGCGGACAATGTGACGACCTTATGCACCTACTGGCCCAACCGAGCGATGATGATGCTAATGAGGATGATGATACACACCACACGTGACAGTTTACTTTAATTTACGTGCGAAAGATCGGAAACAAAAATGAATTTAGAGAAAAAGAGTACCGAACTTGTGGGGTACACTTTACTTTCAGTCCTCAAATTCTGTCATTGTTTGTCATCAACGTTCACCACGTCACAAACTTCCAACGTTCTCTCTTCAAACCTATCACTCTAATTATCACCTCTCCTATTTCAATCTTAACCTAACCGTGACTGCGTGAGTCTCATGTCACGCTACTTCCGTTTAAAAGGTTACTTGGAACTTACTTTCGAATCAGTGAGTTATATGATACATACCGTTCTAGAAGTTTGAGAAAACTTGGGAATACTTGAACTGTCTGCAATCAAAGGTTGAACAATTTAGAATCACGTGCTTTTAAAGCTGCTCAAGCAGAAAATTATCAGTAGGTTCTTTCTTTATATCATAAGCAAAAAACACAGGCACTGTGTTTGGTTCTTACCTAAGATCTATTGGAGGACAAATGCATTTATTATACAAAACAAATAGAATCCATGCTGCCTGGGTTTTTTTTATGATAATAGATCACAGATGACGTCACAAATGTGGTAAAAACATCAGTGATACACTCAGCTGCGCTTCGCGTGCCTCGTTTTTGTTCTTACCACATTTTGACGCTATCTGTGATTTCTTACTGAACAAACGCTGGGCAACATGTAAGTTATTTTTTAAATTAACAAGTGTGACGATAGGTTTTCGCTCGCAAACTGGAAAACTGAATCTTCGCAGACGGCACAATAACAACTGTGGGAAATAACTCTGTAGAGACGACTTGCCAGCGAGAACGGAAACTCGTCACGATTTCCTGGTACACGGAGATCTACCTCGAGCGAGCTTATACGGACGTCAAGGATAAGACAATCTTTGGTTCCCCAGTACTTTTATTCTAGGTCAGGTCAACAAGCGACATGACCTCTAGCATACTCTAGTTTGTAATCATCAAAGCTGTACAAGGTACTTGCTTAAGAACTAACTGGTGTGAGGTGCTATTGTTACACAGATCGTAATATTTGAATAAGGACACAAAAGAACGGAAAAAAGTCTCTTTGAAGTTAAATGAAAACTACTTAAATATTCCATCTGTTTCTACGACGGAACGAATCTCAAAATTAAAAAGACAGATGCAATAAACTCTAGGCCATTAAAGTAGGAAACCTAGGTGCGAATTTACAGCTCTGGTATAGAAAACAATACCTATCTTAATTGCAGTAGCGCAGCTCAGGAAATAGAAACGGAAAAGCAATTAAAAGTTTCTGCTTATCTATGCAAGATTGGTTTGGAAACCATCACATGAAAAGAAATTAAATTTAAGCGTATAAACTCAGCTGCTATCTACCATGAAAACCAATGTTTCCAGAAAGACCATTAACACTTACATTTACCCAAAAAAACCATGTAATAAATGAAAAAAGTGCCGACAACCAGGTGCATATGATGAAAGCGAGTAACAACAAAAATCTATTCAAAAGCTACTGTGGTTTTTATGCATTTTTTGATTTATTAAAATGAAAGGACTTGAAATGGTTAAATGTGAAAGTTTACGAATAAATATGTACCGAATAACACACACGGGAAAATCAGTAAATTTTCGCGTAACACAAGTAAGGAATATCAAAACTTCTTATGTACGCTGTTAGACATTCTAGACTCCTTCTGGCGAAAGCAGCTATTCTGCGCCTTCTGCATCAAGCACTGCCACGATTATTAAGTTTCTATTCCTTATGGTTTCTTTTGCAAGTATTCCGAAAAATGTTTACTTTCTGTCCAAGGTTTATGTGACCGTAATCAGTCAAGGATTACATTCGCAACTGGTCATCCGTAATGAAGGGATAATGAAAAACGGAACGGAATTTTTGATGAAAACTGGCGGGAAAAAGGATTTCTCCTAGCCCTCAGCGAAGAAATATACTGGAAATAACAGGCGCCCTTCTATGGAATATTGACATTTGGAACATGATTTAAAAAGGCACTTAGCGAAAAGCATTTGTTTTCTCTGCTGTCTTATTTGTTTTCTGATTTTTTTCCCTTCTCTATCTTCCACACAAGAGATCTCACAAGCCTTAAAGTCTGCACCCTGCAGGTACTATGCATTAGTCAAGATTATTTTTCAAAAGTTTTTCGCCCTACAAAAGTGTACAAAATTCGTGGCTCACATGAGAGGGGGCTAATCCGGAAGATCATAATTTGCAAGCAAAATTCCTCGAGAAACTTTAAATGGAAAAGAAAATACTGCTAAGGCGTTTATCAAATGAATGTGATGTCATACCAACCGGCCATATCTCTTTATTCGCTAAAGTAATTACTTTACTGAGTAGGTTGCTGGGTTGCGTCAATTGAGACAAAATAATTTATTTCCTCGTGGGTTCCTTTGGCTGCACTCACCCGAAATATTTGATCGTTGAAGATAAGTCAAAATCAGGGGTAGACCAATGAATATAGCCTTAGTAAAAGACTTTCCCCAGATTAAGCCAAGAGATTTATTTGAAATAACTAGCGACCTTCTATGAAGAATATAATTTGTTTCACCTACTACCATTGAATTCGCTTTCGTTTCATCATTGGTCCTTTTTTTTGCCCCCAGAAAAATAACACAACAATGTGCCTTGACCCGTTCATCTTAATTCTTTTTCAAACTTACTTCGCTCTACAAAAGTCGGTAAAAATTTCTCGCATTAGACACCATTTCACATTGCTAACATAAATGGAAAGTAGGTCATAAAACAGGGAAATACTAAATTTTGGTGAATCGCTGACTGTATGCGTATCTGGCGTGACATTTTCAAGCAAGAAAATTTAAAATCTTGAACAGAGGTCAACAATGTTTCTTTCTCCTGTTATAGAATGTTTTGATCAAAGTCCTTTTTCAGAATGGCAATTTACGAGTCCATAAAGTGACCAAATATAAACCAATGACATTGAGTCTTTTTGATTGGCGTCGATAACCGCAAGCGTCACATTTGTGCGTTGATCCGTTAAGTGTAAGTTGAGCTATTTAGTCCGAGATAAGTAAACAAATGATAAAGAGCCAAGCACATCAGCTCGCCCCGGTCCTTAAAGCAATATATAAAGAAATTCTCGAATTGGCAGGAGTGGGTTCTGCGGAGAAGGGAAGGGAGGTTTACCTGCACACCACTCCACATTCCCTCTCTGAATACAAAGCAGACAAAAGACAACACCAAGAAAATACTCAATTTGGCGATTTTCTAACTGCAGTCGTGTCTGGTGTGATATTTCAAGTAATTGGAGTAAGCTTTTGAACAGAGGTCAACCATATTCGCATGTCTTCTTCTAGAATGTTCTGCTTCAAGGAGAAAGTTATAAATTGAGAGTCTTTTACCGGAGGAAAAACTTTCGAACGAAGAATTCAGTATAAAGTTCACAATCTTCAGCAATAACACGTAACTTATAATTTCTTGATCAAAATACACCGCCAGCTAACAGCATATAAGGTTACAAAATTAAGGGAAAATGTTCATGGACAGGGGCTAATTCGATAACATTTTTGATCGACTGCGGAGTTGTTTTGGCAAAAAAAATGGCAAAAAAATTAAGGCCCGTACGGGATTTGAACCCTTTATCAATCTCATAAATCGAAGACTAGTACTGTATTTCTCGCTAGAAAGCTCCCCTATTAGCGAAAGTGGGGTGGAGGGGGAAGGGGGAAATTTACATACACACCATTCTAGCATCCTAACTCACGAAAAAAGGCAGATGAAGAAGCAATCTTCAGATACCCGTGCCTGATATGATTACTACAACAATCGAACTTAAATTATGTTCAAGAATGTTCTGATCAAATTCCTTATATCGATTGTTTTGCTGACAACTGTTGAATTCCCTTTGGTTTCATCATTGGTTCATTTTTTGCCTGCAGAAAAATGACACTAGAATGTGCCTTGACCCGTTGATCTTAATTATTTCACTCTAGATAACACCCTGATTGCACTTTCGTGTTTGAAAGGTTTAAACACGAAAGTGCTCTTCGAAAGTGTTCTTCGAGATCGAAGATTAGTACTTTATTTCTTGATGTTGCTCAAAAGCAGGTGGATGTTTTGTTTCATTTTTAAAATTAGCAAGTCCTGGCCCGCTACAGAAACAGATAAATTACTCTATAACACAATGAACTTACCAGCGAAGCTAATTTCAGTGCCTTGAGGAACAACTAAGGCTGATATATGGTATGGTTTGTCTTTCGATCTTTCCACTGCCACTGTGGATCGTGATGGCCCAACTGGTACGAAGAGGACTCCTAACCGTTTGCTTGTAATCCAAACGTTCCGATCTGTAAAACAAAGCGTATTAAACCATCCTACTTTATCTAATATTGGACGGTTTTCCTTAAAACAAAAGATAATTTTCACACCAAAAATTCTGCAGCTTAAACGAAATCGTAGCGGGGGTAATATACTTTTTGCTCTATGCTTTTTTAAGCATCATTATCTAACTAAACAAAGCAGTTCTTTCATTCGTTTGACACGCACAACATATCAGATGATGGAATCATAAAGTGTATCAAATAACGTCCCTTTAAATAACATTTTCACCAGTCGAAAGTGACGATAGTAGAAATCGCAGTGTAATTATACCTTTTCTCTAAATCTGTTTTATCAAACTCCTTCTTCTTCAGCGTGTGTCCTATTAACATAAATATTCTAGAATGTACACTTGTTTATTTTCCGTTTGAAATATCTGGTACACACAACTTTCATGTAAGTGAATTAAAGGACACTTGTAGTAGTCAAAGTTTTAGAAACCTTTTAGTGCCGGTAGTGGTACTTCATTCGCGTAAAAGAACATAGGCTATTTCTGTACTGAAAAAACACTCGAGGAATTCGAAAGCAAATGTTTATCTACGCACATTAATCAGGACCCTAAATAGCTGCAGCCTGAGGGTACTATGCATTCTATTTGACAAAAACTAATTTTGTGTTCGTTTTGTTGCGGTTTTTCGTCAATTATCTGCCGAAGGAAAATGACACTTTAATGTGCTTTGACCCATCGGTTAAGATTATTATTCAAACTTTAGAACTGCATTGAAACAGTTCAAGGAGCAAACAAGGAAAAATTTCCAAATTGAGAATCTTTCATCCGAGGAAAAACTTTCAAACGATCAATTTGGTATAAAGTTCACAATCTTCAGCAATAAAGTATAACTCATAATTTCTTCATCAAAATGCACCGCCAACTAAGAGCGTACAAGGTTAGAAAATTGGGGGAAAATGTTTATGGACAACGATAAATTCGAAAAAGATTTCTAATCCACTGCGGAGTTGTTTTTGTAAGTTTGTTTCTACGGTGTTCCTCTAAACAACATACCTTCGCAAAACGTCCCTAACATCAAAACATACGTAGTGACTAAATCGACAGAGAAAGTTCGTCATCCTTTATCAATCTCGAGATCGAAGACTAGTACTTTATTTCGTGCTGTTGTCCAAAAACAGGTGGATGTTTCGTTTCAGTTTCATAATTAACAAGTCCTGGCCCGCTACAGAAACAACTAAATTACACTATAATACAATGTCCTTACCAGTGAGGCTAATTTCAGTGCCTTGAGGAACAAATAAGGCTGGTAAATGCTATCGTTGGTCTTTCGATCTTTTCACTGCCGCTGTGGATCGTGCTGGCCTGGCTCGCACGAAAAAGACTCTTAGCCGTTTTCTTGCGATCCAAACGTCCCGATCTGTACATCAGAGGGGAAAACAAAGCGCATTAAACGATATTACTTTATCTGATATTGTGCCGTTGTCCTTAAAGCAAGGGATAATTTTCACACCAAAGATTGAACAGCTTTCACGAAATCGTAGCGGAGAAAAATCTGCTTTTCGCTTTTTGCCTTCTTCAGCATTATTATCTAAGTAAACGAAGCAGTTCTTCCATTTGACACACTCAGAATATCAAATAATGAAGTCATGAAGTGTATCAAATAACGTCACTTTTAACATTTTCACTAATCGAAAGTGACGACAGTAGAAATCGCAGTACATGCAACTACACCTTTTCGTTAAATCTGTTTTATTAAGTTCCATCTCCTCCAGGTATGTAGTATCAATATAAATATTCTAGAATACAGGCTCGTTGATTTTTCGTTTGAGACGAGATTTACCTGGTACGCATAACTTTCATGTAAGAGAATAAAGTATATTTACCATTGTCAAAGTTTTATAAACCTTATAGTGAAGTATGCGTTATGTAGTCAACAGAACACCCGAGGAACTCAAAAGTGAAAGCTAATCTGGCATTGTCGCAATGCATATTATTCATATCCCTAAATAGCCGCACCCTGCCGGTATTATATCAATTGTTTTACCGAAAACTATTGAATTCGCTTTGGTTTAATCATTGGTCAAGTTTTTGCTCCCCGCAAAAGCACACAATAACGTGCCTTGACCCGTTGATCTTCATTGGTTTTCAAAGTTAATTTGTTCTTCAAAAGTCATTCATTCTAGAATGTATGTTTGTTGATTTTCCGTTTGAAACGAGTTGTATCTGCTCCACATTACTTTCATGTAAGTGAATTGAGGTACACTTACCGTTGTTAAAGTTTTAGAAACCTTTCAGTGAGGTATGCATACTTCATTTGCGATAAAGAACATTGGCCGCTTTCTGTAGTCAACAAAACACTCGAAGAACTCGAAAGCGAAAGCTAATCTGGCGTTGTCGCAATGCATATTATTCACATCCCTAAATAGCTGCGCCCTGCTGGTATTATATCAATTGTTTTACTGACAACTATTGAATTCGCTTGGGCCTCATCATTGGTCAAGTTTTTGCCCCCAGCCAAATAACACAGCAATGTGCCTTGACTTGTTGATCTTCATTTAGTTTTTAAAGCTAATTCGCTCTTGAAAAGTTAGTAAAAAATTCCTCGCAATAGACATCATTTCACATTGCCCACATAAATGAAAAATAGATACTTGGTTGTCCAAAAACCGTTAGATGTTTCGTTTCAGTTTCAAAATTAACAAGTCCTGGCCCGCAACAGAAAAATCTAAATTACACTATAACACAATGTTCTTACCAGTAAGGCTAATTTCAGCGCCTTGAGACTGAATAAGGCTGATCAAATGCTATCGTTTTTCTTTCGACCCTTTAACTGCCGCTGTGGATCGTGATGGCTTGGCTCGCACGAGGAAGACTCCTAGCTGTTTCCTTGCAATCCAAACGTCCCTATCTGTGCATCATAGGTGAAAAGAAGCGCATTAAACGATAATACTTTATCTAATATTGTGCCGTTGTCCTTAAAACAATGGATAATATTTTTCACAAAAAATTCTGCAGCTTTAACCAAATCGTAGCGGGCGTAATCTACTTTCTGCTTTTTGCTTTTTTTCAGCATTATTATCTAACTAAACATAGCAGTTCTCTCATTCGTTTGACACACTCAGGATATCGGAGGATGAAATCATAAAGTGTATCAAATAACGTCACTTTTAATAATATTTTCACCAATCGAAAGTAGCGATAGTAGAAATCGCGGTGTATGCAATTACACCTTTTCGCCAAACCTGATTTATTAAACTCCTTCTCCTTCAGCGTGTATCTTATCAACATGAATATTCTAGAATGTATCTTTGCTTATTTTCACAAAAATTATAGTACACAACTTTCATGTTAGTGAATTAAAGTACACTTACAGTTTTCAGAGTTTTAGAAACCTTTTAATGAGGTAGCAGTACTTCATTTGCGAAAAAGAACATAGGCTGCTGTCTGTATTCAACAAAACACTCGAGGAATTCGAAAGCGAACGTTTATCTGCCTTCGTCGTAGAGCACATTAATCAGGTCCCTAAATAGCTGCAGCCTGAGGGTACTATGCATTTTATTTGACTGAAAGCTAATTTTGATTCCCTTTGTTGCGGTTTGTCGTCAATTATCTGCCGTAGAAAAATGACACTTTGATGTGCATTGACCCATTGGTCAAGATTATTATTCAAACTTCTTTCGCCCTACAAAAGTGTACAAAATTTGTGGCTCTCTTGAGAGGGGGCTAATCCAGGCGACCATAATTTACAAGCAAAAAACTTCGAGAAATTTGAAATGGAAAAGGCAATACTTTTATAGCGTTGATCAAATGAATATGGCGTCATACCAACGGGCCATTTCTCTTGATTCGCTTAAGTAACGGAGACAGGCTTCTGGGTTGAGTCAATTGAGAGAAGATAATCTATTTTCTCTTAAAAATCTTGTCAAAATTTCAACAAGACAAGAAACAAAAGTTGCTCATACGCAACATGCCTTCAACTCGTAAACAGGAACACGAAAGTGCAACCAGTGTGTTACGTATTGTAACCCTAACAAATAATAATCCAATAACATTGCGTTTTTTGAAATGGCGTCAAGAAAATACCCAATTTAGCGATTTTTTAACCGTATTCCTTTGAAGTAATTGGAGTAAGCTCTTGAAAAGAGGTCAACCATATTTGCTTCTTCTCTTCTAGAATGTTCTAATCAAAGTCTTTCTTTAGAATTGCATTGAAACAGTTCTGGGAGCAAACAAAGAAAAATTTCCAAATTGAGAATTTTTCACCGGAGGATAAACTTTCAAACGAACAACTCGGTATAAAGTTTACAATCTTCAACAGTAAACATAACTAACAATTTCTTCGTCAAATGCACAGCCAACTAAGAGCGTATAAGGCTACAAAATTGGGGGAAAATGTTTATGGACAACGATAAATTCGAAAAAGATCTGTAATCGACTGCGGAGTTGTTTTTGACAGATTATTTCTACACTGTTCTTTTAGACAACATATATTCGCAAAACTTCCCCAACATCAAAACATACGCAATGACTAAATCGACAAGAAAGTTCGTGATCCTTTATCAGTCTCGAGATCGAAGACTAGTACTGCATTTCTTGCTGTTGTTTGAAAACAGGTGGATGTTTCGTTTCAGTTTCATGATGAACAAGTCCTGGCCCGCTACAGAAACAGCTAAATTACACTTTAATACAATGTCCTTACCAGTGAGGCTAATTTCAGTGCCTTGAGGAACAAATAAGGCTGGTAAATGCTATCGTTGGTCTTTCGATCTTTTCACTGCCGCTGTGGATCGTGCTGGCCTGGCTCGAACGAAAAAGACTCTTAGCCTTTTGCTTGCGATCCAAACGTCCCGATCTGTACATCAGAGGAGAAAACAAAGCGAATTAAACGATATTACTTTATCTGATATTGTGCCGTTGTCCTTAAAGCAAGGGATAATTTTCACACCAAAGATTGTGCAGCTTTCACGAAATCGTAGCGGGGATAGTATGCGTTTTACTTTTTGCTTTTTTCAGCATTATTGTCCAACTAAACGAAGCAGGTCTACCGTTTATTCAAGTTGACACACCCAGCATATCAGAAAATAAAGTCATAAAGTGTATCAATTAACGTCACTTTTAAAATTTTCACTAATCTAAAGTGACGATAGTAGAAATTCCCGTGCAATTTCACCTTTTCGCTAAACCAGTTTTCTCAGGCTCCTTCTCCTTCAGGGTGTGCCCTATCAATATAAGTATTCTAGAATGTATGTTTGTTGATTTCCGTTTGAAACGAGTTGTATCTGCTCCACATTACTTTCATGTAAGTGAATTGAGGTACACTTACCGTTGTTAAAGTTTTAGAAACCTTTCAGTGAGGTATGCGTACTTCATTTGCGATAAAGAACATTGGCCGCTTTCTGTAGTCAACAAAACACTCGAAGAACTCGAAAGCGAAAGCTAATCTGGCGTTGTCGCAATGCATATTATTCACATCCCTAAATAGCTGTGCCTTGCTGGTATTATATCAATTGTTTTACTGACAACTATTGAATTCGCTTGTGCCTCATCATTGGTCAAGTTTTTGCTCCCAGCAAAACAACACAGCAATTTGCCTTGACTCGTTGATCTTCATTTAGCTTTTAAAGCTAATTCGCTCTTCAAAAGTTGGTAAAAAATTCCTCGCAATAGACATCATTTCACATTGCCCACATAAATGAAAAGTAGATACTTGGTTGTCCAAAAGCCGTTAGATGTTTCGTTTCAGTTTCAAAATTAGCAAGTCCTGGCCCGCAACAGAAAAATCTAAATTACACTATAACACAATTTACTTACCAGTAAGGCTAATTTCAGCGCCTTGAGACTGAATAAGGGTGATGAAATGCTATCGTTTGTCTTTCGACCTTTTAACTGTCGCTGTGGATCGTGATGGTCTTACACGCACTAAGAAGACTCCTAGTTGTTCCTTGCAATCCAAACGTCCCGATCTGTGCATCATAGGTGAAAAGAAGCGCATTAAACGATAATACTTTATCTAATATTGTGCCGTTGTCCTTAAAACAATGGATAATACTTTCACAAAAAATTCTGCAGCTTTAACCAAATCGTAGCGGGGGTAATCTGCTTTCTGCTTTTTTTCGGCATTATTATCTAACTAAACATAGCAGTTCTCTCATTCGTTTGACACACTCAGGATATCGGAGGATGAAATCATAAAGTGTATCAAATAACGTCACTTTTAATAATATTTTCACCAATCGAAAGTAGCGATAGTAGAAATCGCAGTGTATACAATTACACCTTTTCGTCAAACCTGATTTAATAAACTCCTTCTCCTTCAGCGTGTATCGTATCAACATGAATATTCTAGAATGTATCTTTGTTTATTTTCACAAACATTATAGTACACATAACTTTCATGTTAGTGAATTAAAGTACACTTACAGTTTTCAGAGTTTTAGAAACCTTTTAATGAGGTAGCAGTACTTCATTTGCGAAAAAGAACATAGGCTGCTGTCTGTATTCAACAAAACACTCGAGGAATTCGAAAGCGAACGTTTATCTGCCTTCGTCGTAGAGCACATTTATCAGGTCCCTAAATAGCTGCAGCCTGAGGGTACTATGCATTTTATTTGACTGAAAGCTAATTTTGATTCCCTTTGTTGCGGTTTGTCGTCAATTATCTGCCGTAGAAAAATGACACTTTGATGTGCATTGACCCATTGGTCAAGATTATTATTCAAACTTCTTTCGCCCTACAAAAGTGTACAAAATTTGTGGCTCTCTTGAGAGGGGGCTAATCCAGGCGACCATAATTTACAAGCAAAAAACTTCGAGAAATTTGAAATGGAAAAGACAATACTTTTATAGCGTTGATCAAATGACTATGGCGTCATACCAACGGGCCATTTCTCTTGATTCGCTTAAGTAACGTAGAAAGGTTTCTGGGTTGAGTCAATTGAGAGAAGATAATCTATTTTCTCTTAAAAATCTTGTCAAAATTTCAACAAGGCAAGAAACAAAAATTGCTCATACGCAACACGCCTTCAACTCGGAAACAGGAACACGAAAGTGCAACCAGTGTGTTACGTATTGTGACCCTAACAAATAATAATCCAATAACATTGCGTTTTTTCAAATGGCGTCCATTACCGCAAATTTCACATTTCTGGGCTGATTCGTTAAGTGTAAGCAGAGCTGTTTAGTCCAAGGTAGGTAAAAAAGTTACAACAGTGGGAAAGCAAAGCACATCAGCTCCCCCCCGGTCCTTAAAGCAATATTTTGAGAAATTCTCGAATCGGCAGAAGTGGGTTGTGGGGAGAGAGGCACGGGGTTTAATTGCAAACATTCCACATTCCCTCTCTGAATACAAAGCAGACAAAAGACAACGTCAAGAAAATACTCAATTTAGCGATTTTCTAACCGCAGTCCTTTCAAGTAATTGGAGTAAGCTCTTGAAAAGAGGTCAACCATATTTGCATGTCCTCTTCTAGAATGTTCTAATCAAAGTCTTTCTTTAGAATTGCATTGAAACAGTTCTGGGAGCAAACAAGGAAAAATTTCCAAATTGAGAATCTTTCACCGGAGGATAGACTTTCAAACGAACAATTCGGTATAAAATTTACAATCTTCAGCAATAAAACATAACTAACAATTTCTTCGTCAAAATGCACCGCCAACTAAGAACGTATAAGGCTACAAAATTGGGGGAGAATGTTTATGGACAACGATAAATTCGAAAAAGATTTCTAATCCACTGCGGAGTTGTTTTTGACAGATTATTTTACGCTGTTCTTTAGACAACATACAATTGCAAAACTTCCCCAACATCAAAACATATGCAATGACTAAATCGACAAGAAAGTTCGTGATCCTTTATCAATCTCGAGATCGAAGACTAGTACTGCATTTCTTGCGCTGTCCGAAAACAGGTGGATGTTTCATTTCAGTTTCATGATCAGCAAGTCCTAGCCCGCTACAGAAACAGCTAAATTACACTATAATACAATTTCCTTACCAGTGAGGCTAATTTCAGTGCCTTGAGGAACAACTAAGGCTGATAAATGCTATCGTTGGTCTTTCAGTCTTTTTCCTGCTGCTGTGAATCGTGCTGGCCTGGCTCGCACTAAAAAGACTCTTAGCCTTTTGCTTGCGATCCAAACGTCCCGATCTGTACATCAGAGGAGAAAAAAAAGCGCATTAAACGATATTACTTTATCTGATATTGTGCCGTTGTCCTTAAAGCAAGGGATAATTTTCACACCAAAGATTGTGCAGCTTTCACGAAATCGTAGCGGGGATAGTATGCGTTTTACTTTTTGCTTTTTTCAGCATTATTCTCTAACTAAACGAAGCAGGTCTACCCTTTATTTGACACACGCAGCATATTAGAAAATAAAGTCGTAAAGTGTATTAATTAACGTCACTTTTGAAATTTTCACTAATCTAAAGTGACAATAGTAGAAATTCCCGTGCAATTTCACCTTTTCGCTAAACCAGTTTTCTCAGGCTCCTTCTCCTTCAGTGCGTGCCCTATCAATATAAGTATTCTAGAATGTATGTTTGTTGATTTCCGTTTGAAACGAGTTGTATCTGCTCCACATTACTTTCATGTAAGTGAATTGAGGTACACTTACCGTTGTTAAAGTTTTAGAAACCTTTCAGTGAGGTATGCGTACTTCATTTGCGATAAAGAACATTGGCCGCTTTCTGTAGTCAACAAAACACTCGAAGAACTCGAAAGCGAAAGCTAATCTGACGTTGTCGCAATGCATATTATTCACATCCCTAAATATAAATAGCTGCGCCCTGCTGGTATTATATCAATTGTTTTACTGACAACTATTGAATTCGCTTGGGCCTCATCATTGGTCAACTTTTTGCCCCCAGCAAAACAACACAGCAATGTGCCTTGACTTGTTGATCTTCATTTAGTTTTTAAAGCTAATTCGCTCTTCAAAAGTTGGTAAAAAATTCATCCCAATAGACATCATTTCACATTGCCCACATAAATGAAAAGTAGATACTTGGTTGTCCAGAAGCCGTTAGATGTTTCGTTTCAGTTTCAAAATTAGCAAGTCCTGGCCCGCAACAGAAACATCTAAATTACACTATGACGCAATGTACTTACCAGTAAGGCTAATTTCAGCGCCTTTAGACTGAATAAGGCTCGATAAGACGACGATGAATAACCACAGTTTTTTTTCGTACGAGATGAGATTTGTCAGTCAGCAAACCAAGAATCGTAAAAATTCCGTCCAGTTAAGAGACCATAGTTCTGCAAATGAACGAAGGACAAATTCCTAAATTGTTGTATGCAAAACGAAATTGACGTATAACTTGATAAATTATTATAACGAAGTTGAATTAAACTCGTTTAGAGAGCCGTTAAGGTTTGCAGTTTGAGTCTACGAGCAAGAATTTGTGGTAACATCCTTCATGGATCTTACACTGAGCTTTGATCTTGTTGCAATCAAACATTTGTTGGAATTTGCTTCTCAAATCTAGATTACAAGTGATTTATACTTACTTCTTTAACGATTTCTGTTTCTGTTTCTCTTTAAGGAACTGTTGAGGGAACACGTCGTCGTTTTCAGTCAGCAAAATGACAAGGCACTGCTCAGAAGCAACCATGCACGAAAGTTCAACCAATTTGCATATCGCAGCATCCCTGATGACATTGTGATGACTTTTACGTCAGCAGCAGACAGATTTGCGCCTGATCTCATTAAAAAAGAATCCAGGCCATTCAAACAGCAGATGACAAAATTGTAGATAGGGGTAGGGTTAGGAAGAGGAGGATCATGGGAGGAAGTTTAGTCGTTTCGTGCCTAAAATTCTAGACAACCAGGGATATTAAAGGAAGAGTCATTCTTATAGCCTGGGTGGGCTGTAGGAAATTTGTTTTCTTAGGGGAGAGGGTGGGATCGCATGGGGGAACGGAAGGTCGTCGAAAGTCGTCTCTGACAGAGTTAAAAAGAGGACTACAGAAGATTGACTGCACATTAGGGGGATTAAGAGAATACCACGGAGCTTCATGGAGGGAACAAGTAAATTTTATTGTTACAAAACCAAAATACTCCGCCCCACACGACTGGTGGGGGAGTCACCAATTTCAAACCGCAAGAGCTTTGGTAGAGTTAAAACGACAATTAGCATCATACATGGCCCATTCTAAGTCAAACAAATTATTACACTAGGAAAACAGTTTTCATCAGAATAATAAGTATATTCGCATTTAAGTCAACTGAAAACGTCAAGTTCTGCCTTTACAGGTAAAGCTATTTAACCAAAAACCTACCATCGCTATACCTAATACAAATTACAAAAGGTTTTTTAATACAAAGGAAATCAGTTTTTTGGTTGGTACTTTTCAGAGGATTGAAAAGGAAATTTTTTTATCCATGTCTGTTACATGTCTGTAGAAAACTTTACATATTTGAAACCCATTCATTCAGATTTAATAAAAATATTATTTTATAAAAAGACGTGAAGAAATTTATTGAATGTTTTGGGGCCTTGATTCAAGGCTGGTAGCCTTCACAAAATCGAAAAATTACTTTCTGTCATCAAATATTTGCTAATTAAATTTCAAGTCATTGCTGGATTTTTGCCACCATTTCCAGCCAATTTACAATGGTAATAGGACTGAGTGGAGTCTAATTCCATCTGTTGTTATCATACACATGATTAACAAACTAATTAGACAAAAAAGAAGAGACCAATTTGTCAATCTGATGATAATCAATATGATTACAGAAAGAATTGGACGACAAGAAGTCCTGTTACCAATTAATATTAATTGCTACAATTTCCGAAAACAGCAAATACATTTAGGTCAAATATCTCTGTTAGAGACAATGTCTAAAGTAAAAAATATGTCTCCATTTTGGAAATTCTTAATTTTTTTTGGATAAGTGGTTGTTGCTATGGTTATTGTGATTGACTCCGTGATTGGTGGATTTGGCTGAGTGGACTTGTATGATTCGTTGCTTCAACTGTCCAATTACAGGTGTCTGATTACAGCCAACTGTCCAATTACAGGTGTCTGATTACAGCCAACTGTCCAATTACAGCTGTACAGAATGAGAAGTAAAAAATTAAAGCAGCTCATGCACCAATCACATTTGAAGAAAGTATGATGGTTGTGATTATTGCCTAAATAGCCTGTTCCAGACATTCAGTTGGTAAAACAAAGTATGATAGTAAACAGAGCTATAATAGCAGAGAAGTGAAAAAGCGAGGGAGGCTTGGGTTGAGTCACTTAATGAATCCCACCTGACCCAACCTCTCTTCCTGTTTCACTTTTCCACTTCAGTCTTCACTCCCTTTTACTAACTGAACGCCTGGAGTGAGCCAATGCCTGAAACGACCTTACATCATTTTAAAAATTATTTTTGTGTTGTCTGTGTCAAATTAAATCATAAAGAAGGTTAGCAATAAATTTTGGCCACCCAAATCTACAGTACCGTCTATTTTCTCTGCACTCATTGATTAAGAAGATTTTTTCATGTCATTCAATAGTTTGGCCAAAATGGCGTAGGTATCTCTTCCATTCTTTAACCGCGATTCAGCGTACTGGATAAGACTGGCTTGCAGGCTCAACACCCTTTGCCTATTGTAACGGATCACCTATATTTAAATTTAAAAAAAAACAAAAATTAAAATCAATCGAGTAAGCACATTGTCTACTGTAGTTAGAGCGAAATGACAATTTCTTTTTATGTGCCCCTAACAATTATCTATATCATCTGACATTTCTCCACTGTTTATTACGCTGGCACAAAGGATTCATTGTAAACCACGGAAAATGGTCAAAAATCAAATTGTTGATGAGCGATTTTGTAACTTTGGCTTCTCAGAGGTTAATGGTACTTGCTCATCACTTTTGAGTTAGCCAGTTAGTGTGCACGAAAAACACTATTCACTTGTGTGGCATAAACTAATTTTTTGATATTCAGGTTTTAACATGAAAATGGCACAAATATTCATGTTATTGTTTGACATGTGTCTTACATGTAAACCAACAACAGGGTGGTCTGCCTGTAAAACAAGCCGAGAAATGCAACCAGGTAAGGGTGGCATGCAGAATTTTCCAGCAAAACAGTAAGCTGAAAGTCTAAGTAAAACAAAAAGCCTTTTTTATATCATTTTATTCACCTCTTTCTTTGCAGCTTCTGAAATTGAATTGTATGCTTCCTCTGCATCGTCTTTGGCTTTTTGAAGCTGAAAATAAAAAAATGTGTAAAACAAGTTAGGATTCTTCAATTCTGGGGTTCACCATAATTATTCAGAAGCTCAACTTGAACTCTGAGTCTATTTCTAAGTGCAGCCTCATGTGAATCATGTGAAAAAAAAACAAAAACAAAAACCACCACATGTAAAAAAATCAGAGAGAGGTGCAAAGCACATGTTTGTCAGAACCTTACCATTTCTTGGTTCTTGGGTTTGGCTTTTTCCAGTGCTTTTGTTGCATTCTCATACTCAACTAGTTTACATGTACGACGGAAAAGCATCTCCTGCAGGGTAAGAGATGGACAAAACAAGTGCAGTAAACAGTTAAAATAATCATCTTGAGACAGCAAGAAGAAATAACCAATTAAAAAAAGGGGTTTTCAAAGTTAGGGCACTGGAATTGTAATCCAGAAGTCCCACATTCCAGCTCATCTGTACTTGATGATGATAGTTCCAAATTCAATTATACCATGAAGCATTGTAAATTTAAAAAAAACTCCCCAAGTCAGTTCATGTTTCCATTCCACCATTCCAGTCTTTGTTTGCAAGTTTTCCATCTCTTTTGCTTAGCAGTATGAAAATGAAATGTTAATTACTCCAAAGGGTGCTTTCTCTACAGATGACCTCTCTCTTGTGCTACATTCATGTAAATGCTCTAATACTCACCAATGAATTGAAAAAATTGAATGCAATAGAGATAGAGTGGGTAGAACCCAGTCTTCTCATTCAAGACACAACCCACAAATCATTTGGGATATGAGAAATAGATTGATCAATAGTCTGGCTAATTTTTGTTGTTGTTTGGTTAATTTTGGTTTTTCTCTTCTTTCTTTTTTAGATGCGCAGTGATCCTGAGCTTTTCTCAGGCTGTGATAATGCTCTCATCCCACCCCACCCCAAAAGAAAATAGTCACCTCCTTTCCCCTTCCCTAACCCTGCCCACAAAAGGAAAGCCAATATCCTTTAGAGAGTTAAATAAAACCCAAGTTTTCCAATACATATTTCACATACCTTAATTGACAGCATCCATGTATCTGGAATAAAGTTCTAAAGTAAAACCTGATGTGTTGTCATCATTAGTGGACATAACATCCAGTGATTCCTGAAGAAAGGAGAAGACACACACACACAAGAAAGACAAAACAAATTAAACTCTTGGAATTGAAAATACTGCTAGCAACACTAGTTCCTGTCTAAAAATGCTATAATACCTTGACACCATTTAGTGCACTTGAAAAAGTCACCAAACTCCTGTAAAAGTAAAAAAAGCTTTTAAAATTAGCTTTTCGTTACACCCTGACATCAGAATGTATATTCTCAATTAACTGTTCTTGGTACATATTCTATTATACTGACAAGGAGAAGTTGTTCAACAATCAAGAGTTTCTTTGTTTTTTTCTATCATTTCCTTTATTCTCAAGACCTTAATGTACTATGCAGCAGTGATATGGTGAGGAGAATTTAGATGCTGATCACTTCAACAAGAGAGGAAGACATAACTATCATGCTAAGGTCTTGATAGGTCTTGATTGCATCTTATTGCCAGTTCTCATGATGGTTACAGTGAGTAGAGCTAGCATGTAAGATGTGGTAAAACAGTGGTTATTCACATGGGAAAAAAATCAGCCAAACATCATTGCTTGCATTGTAAGTTTGCCACCACAGGTTAATAATGGAAAGATATGAAATAAATATTAAGTAATTATTACAAAATCATATCATTTAGCAATTTCAGACAAAGAACAACAAACCCTTTCAATTCCTTGGTACTATTATCATCACCAGTTGATGCTGTCATGATGCCAGAACTAAAATTATCCACTGCTAATGCAAAATCTGAAATTCACAAAGAAATTCAAAGTTACCAAACTTACATATGTATCAATATGCCATCATGGTGAGATTGTCATAATCACACAGTATCATTTATTATCAAAATCAATCATATATTTTGTAACATCCTGATACATTACAACACTGTATCATTGAATAATAATTCACGTATGTCTTTGCCATCCTTATGTTGTTTTCACATGGATGTTTTTTAGATATCAATGTTTTGGCCACACTTTCTGAGATTTTCATGAGATTTGAAGTTGCAATTCATTATTTCAGCCTAAACAACCTTAATGCAGATTACACATTCCAGCAAATAAAACATTGCTACATACGTCGCTGACTGTGTACCCTTTTGGTGAAGTTCTACAAAAAAACACAAGTAGAAAAACATTTATTTATTGAAGGAAATAATCTCAAAATTGTCAACTCTTACTTAGAAGCTAAAACCAAATCTAACTTTCCTCTAAAACCTCGTTCTCATCATAGGTGCTGTTTGGCACAAAACCAATTTACAGAATCATAACTTAATTGTTTATGTTATTATTGACAATTAGACATTCTGGCTTTTCAACCACAGTTTCCAGCAGAGTTGGCATTTTGGAATTCCAGGTCTTTTTTCCCTCATAAAAGACCCCTAAAGCAAACCAACAAGATGCATGTACAGTAAATGTAAATTCAATCTATCCTTCACCCACAAGTAGCTCAGGGTGCAGAATCCTAGCCAAGACTGAAGTGGTGAGAGGGAAGCATTTACATCATCAACCCTTAAACTGACCAAAACATTATTTCTCCTCACCTAATCAATTCAACACCAAGCAGGCAAGTGATGCTCCAATTATTAGTTGACCCAAAACCAAATTCTCTAAACTAACATCATACGAATTGTATGGCAGACAGTAAAGGGAATTACTAAATCATAATGCACCCCTGGAAAAATATTACTACTACTGACCCCATATGTCTCCTTGGTAAGTGATGTGTACTTTTCCACAAAATCTCTTTTCTCCTGAGATGCTTCATCAAGATCCTAACCAAAAGGAATAACTTCCGGTTATTTATATTTCTAGGAAGACCAAGTCATTCTTGTAATGGTTAAATTAAAAAAAAGTTAGGTCATCTGTGAGCAGGGCCTCTATAACCCTTTAACACCCAGAACTGATAAACATGTAACTTCTCCCAATAGTATTCATACATTATTCAGCAAACAGGTAATGAGAATACTCAAACTCATCAGGTACAAGATGTTACGCTGATTGAACACAAAATTCTCGTAGCTAATCTACAAGAACAAGTGTAGCAGCTAGAGGGAAGAATTGAAAATCAGATCTTGGGAGTTTAAGGGTTAATTGCACTTTGGCTGAAGTGCCTCTTCACCTTCAGGAGAGAATGAGGCCTGGAGCAACATGAGCTGGTGAGAGGCCTGTAAAGGGTTTAACCCTTTAACTCTCACAAGTGATTAACATGAAACTTCTCCCTATAATATCCATACATTATTCAGCAAACAGGAAATGAGAATATTCAAACTTGTCAGGTAGAAGCTTCTATCTTGATCTAGTATCAAGTTCTCATAACTAACTTATAAGGAAATACGTACTAGCAGCTAGAGGGGAGAATTTACAATCAGATCTTGGGAGTTAAAGGGTTAACACTGATAAAGAAGGACCAAGTATTCAGCAGTTTAACCCCTAAGAGTGACTGACATCTATTTTCTCCTTACTGTATCCCCCCTGAATCAAACATTGAGGTCAGGAGAATAAAGGAGCTGATCACTGACTACAGAAGATCTTGATTGTTAAACATGTCAGCATCCTAGAAAATGTTTAGAGAACAGTATGGAGAATATACATACTGATGTTAGGGTGTGAAGAGTTAAAACAGTCTCTCTGTATACCATAATTCAAACTACAATTATTCATATTTTACAGCCCTGAATGAGACATACACTGTATGTAATTAAACAATAATCCAGTGATATCCCAATTTTACTCAACAAAGACTTCTTAGATAAAAAAATCAAAACAAAACAAAAAAGCATAAAAAAATCCTGGAACATTTTGTACCTTGTGACTATGATGCCTGAGATCATCCACAGCTCATGATATAGACTTGTCCTAAGACCCTTTTTCACTTTGCTTCTCACTGCAAGCTATGTAATTAAAAAAAAGTGTTTATACCTTACACTATAAGTGTATGAACATGAGAGATGCCATTAAGCCACTGATCACTGAGTTGAAAAGAGATTAATTTCTCAGAGCAAGGAGTTTAATAATGATTATCAAACTTAGTTTTACCAAGTTGCAACAGACATTTTGTCAGAAAAGAAATCCCCCAGGCATATACATACAATCAGCAAGAAAATTGTCAACACTGACATTACCATTGAAATGGCAATATTCTGGAATAGCATACCAATTATATTCCTTATTTTCAACTCTTCTTCTCATGTACAATGTTTCTTTAATTGTTTTACACCATTCTACAACATTGACTGGTGGAAGAGCTTATTGTTGCAGTGAATTGTAGTTCAATTTTCACTCCATTTCTACATAATTCCTTAGAGGTGGCTCAGTGGATTTTGTGTCAACTGATTTTATCTTTAAAACATTTATGACCCCTTAAGATGAAAATAGTTATAATTATTGTTGATTTTATGAAAAATATACCTATGGAGTTTAAATCAAGTGTTGTTTTGCCATAGTATGTCAGTTTACAAATTTGGTGAAAAAAATCACCCACACTCACAGGGATCATAGCCAAATATCTGTAAGAGTATCTTATTATTTGAAAAACTCACATTTTCCTCTTTCAAAACCTTCTGCAAATCTTTATCTTTTGAAAAGGCTGGGTGGCCGACAACAAGTTGAAAAAATCTGAAAATCATCAAAAATTGTAATTCTTGAGATGGGCTAATATACAATGTAAACATGAGAATCAACAGTGTCTCCCTGAAAGTATATTAAATTTTAGAGAAAATAATATCTTCAAGAAAAACTGAATCTTTCCTGAGGAAGTTTCTCTAAGATCTGTTTCTTGTTGGGTTGTTTTCTTGATCATTTTGGTTTTATTTCACCAGTTTACTGGGAGAAAAAAACTTAAGTGGAAAATTAACTCTTTATATCCTAAGAGTGACCAACATCAAATTTCTCCTTACAATATCACACCTAAATCACAAGTTAAGGTCATGAGTGTAAAGGAAATGATCATCAACAAAAGAAGCTTTCGATTGGTAAACAAATTCTCCTTGTCAGCACCTTAGGAAATGTATAAAGAGCTGTATGGAGAATACAAATACTGAATTTAACAGTGACAAACATCAAATTTCTCCTTACAATATCACACCTATGGCGGCAGCGCTTGCGCATTTCGTCCATAATGGCGTCCAAATAATATAAGAAACTGTGTGGAAATTTGTAAAATTTCTAAAATATAACAATCAGGAGCTCATGGTCCCGTCTGCTCTCGATCGAGACATATTCAGTACTGATTCTGCTATTCATCAAACCTCACAGGGACTCGATAAATAAAAACCACTTACTTCCCGAGCCAGTTCTTTTGTCATTGATCATTGACCTAGGTCGCCATACAGTTCTTCAAAATCCGTCGTTCTCCATCCCAAACACTCGCCTATTACAGGAAAGTGCATCAATAAAGTCAACTGCTCTCGATCAAATTGACTGCTACAGAGTTCGAAGCGTCCAAACATCCTGTAAAATTGCCATTTCCTCCCATCAAAAAAGTTCCCAACGCGCCAGAATATCCCTTATTTTCCATGTTGAGTAAGTGACGAGACGCCATGTTGAAAACTATGACTGAAATAGTTAAACACGAGCGACGCTGATCTTCGAATCGTCGGCCATATTTGTTTGTGTTCTTGCAGGGAAATAAATTAGTTCTCGGTCCTTTTCGGAATAAAAATATAATATCCATACATTATTCAGCAAACAGGTAGTGAGAATATTCAAACTTGTCAGGTAGAAGCTGCTACCTTGATCTAGTATCAAGTTCTCAAAACTAATTTATAAGGAAATAAGTACTAGCAGCTAAAGGGGAGAATTTAAAATCAGATCTTGAGAGTTTTGGGAAGAAAAATATGCCAGACATTGAATGCAAATTCAGTGGTCTTAGCGCGAAAATTAAATTCAAGCAAATCAAAATTCTGACATCATGTCATCGCTCTGCCTCGAAAAATCCCAAAGATTTACTTGCAGGTCTTCTTTTCTTTTTCTTTTCATCGAATATAAGATCTGCGGTGCTCAAATTGTATAAGTCATGGTACGAAACACTTTTCTTTACCAGTCGAGCCGTGATCGCCGCCATATTGAATTCTCTTGATATTCTATTGTTCCGGAGTGTAATACGATATACCGCTGATAATTGTTAGCGGGCTCGAAATGTCCTTGATTTCTGGCGATAATTACATATGGAACATTTGCAGAAAGAATTGGAGGTGTGGAGGCCCCATAGTCTGCATCTGGAGTCTGAGTCGAGAGATTCCTATGTGGAGACCAGACAGGAACACTTCGACAAAGAGACTTAAGAAGTAATCAACTCTCATCAAGAATTTCACTTTCCATTAGTTTTGATTTGAAAGTTGCACTGCCCGAGAACACGACTGCAGCTGATCTTAATTAGACAACTGAAGAAATTTCCAGTAACCTATTATTAAAGTTTAACAAAACAGATGTGAATCTTAATATCAGTGGGATTTCCTTAGTTTTCGATGCTTGAAAACCACCTCAAGTCCGCTTCGTGCGCCTTTTATGTGATAGTGGACAGGTTCTAAAAGGCTCCAAATGTGGTAAGCAGAGTTTGTTATCAAAAAAATCCTTAAGAATCTCAAAACACAAAGTGAATGGTTAACTTACTTTGCTTAAAAGATTCTTATTTTGTCCAAGATAGTTGGTTACGCTGGCACTTTTCCATAAGCAAGTATTCTAAAAAATAATTTGATCGCTTCAGACAAACAGGAGCAGTGAGATGCATAATGCAAATAAAAGAATAGCCAGATAATTTTTTATTTCACGTTTGCTAAGTACTTCCCTATAACTATGAAATTTTCTAAAATGCCCGAGTTTTCCAAAGTGGCCATAAAAGCAATTTCACTTCCGCTTTATTATTGGTTTATTTAAGAAAATAGGTGTTATACGATTGGCTGCCTACTCTAGATCAACAATCTTTCAAAGGCGCAGAATTTCTTCGCAGAAGGCATTTGAAAAATTATGTGAGTAACGTATTGAAAGCGCTAACTCTAACTTAAGGAGAACTAAAATCTTCCCATAGCTTTTAAGCCCCTAGATGTTTACGGAGTACTTGGCTAAGTTTAGACCCTATCGTAAGTAATAAGAAAGATGTAATTAACTCAAGGAAGGAAACATGTCATAACCAAGCACCAAAAAGTCATTCTTTTAGATGAATCAACGTACAAAACATTTCTCCTGAAAATGAGTTTCCTCGAATGAGGGTGAAGAATGATTGTAATATAAGTATCGAAAAGGCAATGCACTTGCCTTACTATGCAGTCAGATGCTATAAACAGCTCCGAAATTGCCGACTCAAACAGTTTGATGATAGGTCAAACCTTTTTAAACATCATCGTCCCTTTTTGCTATTTATAGTGAGCTGTCCTGTTGGATACTTCCACAATACCTCAGATTGCCAGGCATGCGCAGTGGATCATTACCAGGATAAAGAGGCGCAGACTTCTTATGTTCCTTGTCCATCCGGGACATAAGCGTTTAGCGCGTTAGCATCTAGATGGCAGGGAAACTGTGAAGGTCTCTAAAGGTCTCTCGATTTGTGTAACAATAGCACTTCACACCAGTTGCTTCTTAAGCAAGTATCTTTTACAGCTTTGATGATTACAAACTAGAGTATGCTAGAGGTCATGTCGCTTGTTGGCCTGACCTAGAATAAAAGTACTGTGGAACCAAAGGTTGTCTTATCCTTGACGTCCGTATAAGCTCGCTTGAAGCAGATCTCCGTGTACCAGGAAATCGTGACGAGTTTCCGTTCTCGCTGCCGAGTCGTCTCTACAGAGTTATTTCCCCCAGTTGTTGTTGTTCCGTCCGCGAAGATTCAGTTTCCCAGTTTGGGAGCGAAAAACTTATCGTCACAGTTGTCATTATCGTCGCCATAAGAATTTCTTACTGTTATTTTTACTGCCGTCGTAGTTTTTCAAAAGTGGAATAGAAACCGATAGAGTTGAATTGCAATGGAAGAAAAAGAGGTGAAAAGGCTTAGGAAGGGTGAACTGGCGTGAACAGAGCAAGGGTGATGGTGGGGTAACGTGTTGACAGCGTTCAAGCCAAAATTGTTGGAGCTCGTCTCAATATCAGTAAAATAACAACAGGAGGCATTTAACTAATCGTACTGGATGCCAAGTTAATTCATCGCTGAAAACCATTCCTTTCTTCGCCCTTCCCCATTCCCTTGCCGATTCATCAAGTTTCTCTGATAGTTTGCCAGTTTCCCTTAATATTTAATGGTGGAGAGCATCACTTTGACGACAAAAGAAGTAACATATTGTCCTCAAGATTGCATCACTGTGACTTTACCGTGGCTTAAATTTGGACCTCTCGAACAGTTGTTCCTGCGTACTATTTACTAAACCACCGCAATTCCCAACTTTGATATATCCTCTCCTTAGATCCTTTGTGATATCGGCGTCTAAAGGTTACCTCCACTACACAACAGCCCACGCACAAAGCATAAAACAAATATTCTTATTTTGACCGAGTAAGGCATTAACAAAGTTAAGATTTTGTCTTTTTTCGGAGTTCCAAGACGCGTTCGCTTGAATGACATAGCATCACATAGCAAGGTTTGATACATGCGAGCTAGTTAAAGATTCATTTCTCTCTTTCTCATCTATTTTATCGTTTCTCCCTCAGAAGACCTCGGCGAAGAACTTCTGAGACCAGGAGACACAACAATCCAGCATATGAAGATCCAATGAGTACCCGTGTCTATGAGGAAATTGAAGAATTGCAGTTTCCGAGTCCTCATTCCCATTATCAGTTACTGAACACGGAACCACATACTTACGCGGAGCTTCGAAACAGTCACTCTGAAGCCTAAGGAAATAGTTTGACGAGTTCAGATAATCTGAGTTGAGATTCTTTTTTGTTATAGTCCTACCTTCACCGGTTTAAGCCGTGGATATGCAAAGCATAGGAAAAAGCAACGCGTTAACGCGGCCTAGGAAGTCTGGGGAGAGCATACATATATCTTATATAGGATGCGAACCCAATGTTAGTTTTAGCAAATCAATTAAGGAGAGCTCTTGTGGGGATGACAGCTAATTTTGTACCGATAATATACTGCGCAATAGCCCTTTCATCACAATTTGAACAACAGAACATTCCCTCTTGACACTTTGTTGGGAGAGTGGAAATCAAATGTCAAGGTTGTTTTGGTAAACTTAGACTTGACCCGCCGAAATAACCAATTATATTCTGCACGTTATATCCACGAGTTCATTATAATGTCACTTGGATCTTGTTATACAGTATCTATTGATGGGTTCTAGTGCGGAAGGTCTATAAGGATTTGAGGAAAGGTTCAATACTTCTTACAGGCATCGAGGGAAGCGTTATGACGGAGAAAATAGCCGCAATTCAACGATAAAACCGCCCACGTAGACAATTCAAATCCAATCCCTTGGACAGTGTAATAAGTTACAATCAAAGATACACTTTGGGTGCAATGTAGAGTTACGAGTTCAGAATAAAATGTTTCATTCTTAGTTGGATTTGGATCTTTATCAGTTTTGTCATCTAACAAGAGTATCTCATCAAAAAATGTATCTTAAATTTCGTTTTCCAAAAGTGTTTCTAATACCGCATTTGTTCTCTTTTTCACTCGTGTCCCGCAATGTTATGGAGAAGTAAAACATGTTATAATTCTACCTTCAGACGAACAACAATCTTACTAACTTTTTTCATCAATAAATAACCCCATCCCCATGCAAGTAACTTCTTTACGACATGATAATGATCACCCACGCGCTATCCAGGCTTTAATTAGGCTTTCATGAGAAATTTTTGACTGGGGAGAAGGGGAGGGAGCCCTGTATGAGAAGAACTAGCGATAATTTCAACCCTCAAGTCCAATTAAAAAAAACTTAAACTTTCGTTTAAAATTTTTTCTTCAAGATGAAAGAGGAGTTTGTAGGAATGTGGGTATTAGGAATTGTGAGCCAGTACATTGTGAGACTTCACCGCGTCACTAAGAACACTACTGAAACGAGTAGTTGTAAAAAGGACTTGTACGGGCCTGAATTTTTTTCAGGTCCTATTTTCAACTACTCGTTTCAGTAGTGTTCTTAGCAGAGGTTAGCAGAGGTTACTTCCTCTCAACCTGGGATGCTAAACGGCTACTGATGAAGAAGTAACGGGATTTTCTTTTTAGTTTCCTGTGGCATGTTAGCAAATGGATTTATCCAAAGAATTTTCCGTCTACGAAGTTCGGAACAAATGATGTTTATTTCTTTAAGACAACCGCTGATCAGACTCTTGTGATTGAGGCTCACGTGGGCCTTGATGACAAGTGGCGGGGAGGGGGGAGGGAAGAGAGGGGCGGGAACGGGAGGTGAGGAGCAGTTTTCGATTTTTCAATTATAAGGTACTGAAGGGTTTAATAAAAAACTTTAATACGTTTCCTGTGAACAGCGAAAAATCATAGATTTTGTTCTAATATCTAATAATATCTATTTCTACTCTTTTTTCAGCTAGTAAAACATTGGTTTTTGTTAAATTGCTCGTTTTGGTGTTTGTTTTATAAAGGGCATGACAGTTTTCGTAAAATCGACCTCCAATGTTACCTTAAATTTGAGCCTCGATATGGGTCGCCACAAGTGTTCGCTGGGGTAATCAGAAAATCTCTCACAACTCGATAAATTTTAAAGATCAGATGAAGTGGATTGTGGTTCTAGAATAAGGACATGAAAGTCTTTCAATATACAAGAAATCGGCGAAATCTATTTTCAAGCTAGATCGGCCGGACCACTTGTATGGATACTCTCTCTTATTTATGAATATGAATAAAAATCATCAATTTAAAAGAGCACGATTCTGAAAAAGCAGCCCTGATTAGGAACTTAAAAATTTCTCTACTTGGGTACATATTCTGACTGTTGATTATCCGTAGAACTGCAACCTTTTGTAGCAACCTCAGAAATTAGAAAGTAATGAACTACTTCTTCAGAAATTAAAAAAAAACATATCAATTGTGCGAGGTTCCAGATCGGAATATTAAAAGCACAAATTATGCAAGATATTATGAAACAATTAAAATGGTCTAAGTTCTCACGTGCAAAGAAAACACAACGAGTAAACCTAAATTAAAGACCAACAACGTCTATGAATCAGCACAGTTACTAAACTATTAACACGAGTCTCTTTTCTTCTTTTACAAAACAGCACAAAGGTCAACTCTCCTTTTTTTCTGTTTTAGCCGAGATAAGTTCCTGCTGACCTTTAGTGTCCTTACATGTTCTTGACCATACTTGGAGATATAAATTACCAGTGCACGCTTATAGCAGTCTCTTGCTTCATCTGTGTCGCCCAGATCACTGTATAAATTACCCAGATTGTTGAAAGACCTTGCAACATCAACATGCTCAGGTCCCAGCTTTTTCAGACGAATCTCCAGTGCACGCTTATGGCAGTCTTTTGCTTCATCTGTGTCGCCCAGATCACTGTGTAAAGTACCCAGATTGTTGTAAGACCCTGCAACATCAACATGCTCAGGTCCCAGCTGTTTCATCTGAATCTCCAGTGCACGCTTATAGCAGTCTTTTGCTTCATCTGTGTCGCCCAGAGCCTTGTGTAAAGTACCCAGATTGTTGTAACACCTTGCAACATCAACATGCTCAGGTCCCAGCTGTTTCATCTGAATCTCCAGTGCACGCTTATAGCAGTCTTTTGCTTCATCTGTGTCGCCCAGATCACTGTGTAAATTACCCAGATTGTTGTAAGACCTTGCAACATCAACATGCTCAGGTCCCAGCTGTTTCATCTGAATCTCCAGTGCACGCTTATAGCAGTCTTTTGCTTCATCTGTGTCGCCCAGATCACTGTGTAAATTACCCAGATTGTTGTAAGACCCTGCAACATCAACATGCTCAGGTCCCAGCTGTTTCATCTGAATCTCCAGTGCACGCTTATAGCAGTCTTTTGCTTCATCTGTGTCGCCCAGATCACTGTGTAAAGTACCCAGATTGTTGTAAGACCCTGCAACATCAACATGCTCAGGTCCCAGCTGTTTCATCTGAATCTCCAGTGCACGCTTATAGCAGTCTTTTGCTTCATCTGTGTCGCCCAGATCACTGTGTAAATTACCCAGATTGTTGTAAGACCCTGCAACATCAACATGCTCAGGTCCCAGCTGTTTCATCTGAATCTCCAGTGCACGCTTATAGCAGTCTTTTGCTTCATCTGTGTCGCCCAGATCACTGTGTAAAGTACCCAGATTGTTGTAAGACCCTGCAACATCAACATGCTCAGGTCCCAGCTGTTTCATCTGAATCTCCAGTGCACGCTTATAGCAGTCTTTTGCTTCATCTGTGTCGCCCAGATCACTGTGTAAATTACCCAGATTGTTGTAAGACCTTGCAACATCAACATGCTCAGGTCCCAGCTTTTTCAGACGAATCTCCAGTGCACACTTATGGCAGTCTTTTGCTTCATCTGTGTCGCCCAGAGCCTTGTGTAAATTACCCAGATTGTTGTAACACCTTGCCACATCAACATGCTCAGGTCCCAGCTTTTTCATCTGAATCTCCAGTGCACGCTTATAGCAGTCTTTTGCTTCATCTGTGTCGCCCAGATCACTGTGTAAAGTACCCAGATTGTTGTAAGACCCTGCAACATCAACATGCTCAGGTCCCAGCTGTTTCATCTGAATCTCCAGTGCACGCTTATAGCAGTCTTTTGCTTCATCTGTGTCGCCCAGATCACTGTGTAAAGTACCCAGATTGTTGTAAGACCCTGCAACATCAACATGCTCAGGTCCCAGCTGTTTCATCTGAATCTCCAGTGCACGCTTATAGCAGTCTTTTGCTTCATCTGTGTCGCCCAGAGCCTTGTGTAAAGTACCCAGATTGTTGTAACACCTTGCAACATCAACATGCTCAGGTCCCAGCTGTTTCATCTGAATCTCCAGTGCACGCTTATAGCAGTCTTTTGCTTCATCTGTGTCGCCCAGATCACTGTGTAAAGTACCCAGATTGTTGTAAGACCTTGCAACAACAACATGCTCAGGTCCCAGCTTTTTCATCTTAATCTCCATTGCACGCTTATGGCAGTCTTTTGCTTCATCTGTGTCGCCCAGATCACTGTGTAAATTACCCAGATTGTTGTAAGACCTTGCAACATCAACATGCTCAGGTCCCAGCTGTTTCAGACGAATCTCCAGTGCACGCTTATAGCAGTCTTTTGCTTCATCTGTGTCGCCCAGAGCCTTGTGTAAATTACCCAGATTGTTGTAACACCTTGCAACATCAACATGATCAGGTCCCAGCTGTTTCATCTGAATTTTTAACAGCCATTTACCATAGACTAGCGCCGCTCTAAACTCACTATGGTTTAGGCACATGAAATTAAGGCTCCAAAGGCCATCCGGAAAATTACACAAGGCTCTAGTGGTCGCTTCTGGTATTCCTTTCCCGAGTGACATGTCTTCAATTTTTAAGCTCAACGTTTTAAGATGGGGAACTATTCTTGTTCCCACAACAATAGATTCTAGCTCTTCAAATTTTGAGAAAGACATTACCGCGCCATACACCACTTTGTAGCTTTGATCCTTTGCGAAACCTTTTGTCGTAGATTTAATAACATCAAGAACGACACCATGGACTCGAATATAAACACCAGTTGATTCTTCTTCAATTAGCAACAGTGAACATCGACTCATCTTTGTTCTTATCATATCTTCATCTTCAAAATCGTCATCAATTGCTTTGATATACTGGGTAATAATGTCTTGCAGGATCGGCTGTGATGCACACATTGAGAGAAAAAGGAACGTGTGATGCCAAATTATGTCATCTGCCATCGCCTTTACGACGGCGAGTGTTATTGCTTTGGTCATGGACTTTGAATAGCTTGGATTTGTCTCAGCAAGAATGTTTTCAGTAGCACTTCGTTTCCCCATTTCCAATTTCTTCAAATAGTCGGTCCAGCCAAACTTCGAGGTTGCTTTATTCTGACGAACTTGTCTTACATACGTGGCTGCGCCTGCCAAGGCAAGTGGCTGGAAGTCGAGTACTTTCGCAGTTTCTTTTACAATCTTGACATCCGTGGTTCCAGTGAGGAGGTTCAGCAGAAAGCATGCATCATCAGGATGCATTCCAGCGCTGAGTGAGAAATTTCGTATGGAAGAGCTTGACAACGGCATAGACGCAGTATCTTGTGTTGTTATTAGCATCTGACCCCTTGCCCACAACTCGCTGTCTGCATCTGGCAAATAATCGCTTGTGCGAGATTCGCTGGTCACATTATCAACTACCAACAGCCATGAAGCGTAATGCTCAATTTTTGTACTTATTAAGGTCTTGAAATATGAAATCTTCTCGTCTGTGTTCAAATCCTTGGAGCGGTAAGTGTTTGTTATTTCATACCCGGGACATTTGCAATGTTGAGCGAAAAGGACATACGATTTCAAAAGTGCTTCTGAGTTTTCAGCATTCAACGTCATGACAAATGAAGTTGCGGAAGGTATTTGTTCGACCTCGTCGTAAAATCGCCTGGCTGCTAAACGGGCCAGCTGAGATTTTCCACTTCCTGGATTTCCTGACAAATACAGTATGCTCAACCCATCATTGGCGTCTTTTAGTGTTTGGAGGTTTTGTAAAACTTCACCAACTTCAGATTCCCGAGGAGCGATGTCGTGGCTAGGTTTGGGAGGGAGAATGCAAAATGGAGAGACATCGGAATGTAATTGCTCTTTTAAGGCAAGCCTCTGTTCTTCTTTTTGTTGAACTTCCTTGTCCTTTTCTAGAACTTCCTTCTCCTTCTTGTTAACTTCTTGTTTCAAGTCGTCCACCTTCCTTAAAACCTCGTCTAACTCCTCTGTTAAGAAGTTTGTCTGACTTTGAACTTCACTGATTTTCGATGTCGGGAGACCGAGTGCGTGGAATGCAGTTTTAACCTTTGTAATAACATTTTGGAAATCCCCGTTGGAGAGGTGGCCCCGTCGCATATGTGCAAATTCTTCATTTCTAAATTTCCTTAGGTCGTCCACATTTGATCTAATTGATGGATTGAGTGAATATATGCAATCTGAATACAGGATAGCGTAAAACAGCATGGTACAATCCCACTCAGCTCTATCGCCATTCTTCATGGTTGTCAACAGCCCACCGTTTCTTTTTCTGTTTCGAGTAGACTCACCATTCCAGAAGTCCATTCCATTTTTGGGTTGATCTTTCCATTCTCCCAGTGTTGTCTTGTATCGATTGTCCCATTCTTGTTTGAAGATGGTTCGCAGACCCTCAGTTAGTATGTCAGTGACAACGTAACAAATCCTGTAGTAATTCAGTTGCTCTGTGGTGTACTTCAACCCAGTGGCCATTTTCAGTTACATCCTATTAAAACCATAGTTATGTTAGTACCTAATTCGGCTATGTCGGTAGGTCGCTATACTTTCACTGATCCTTCAACGGTTTTGTGGTACTTGGTGTGATTATTTATTAACCTACCAAGATCTTTTCGCTGATACATTATATTCTAGAGAGGAAGTAAGGGCAATTGAAAAAATCTCGCTTTCGAAACAATTTGCTCGATGAAGTCAGAGGCTAATAGAAGGGAGGAAAAGAGAGTGATAAAGATTCACTGTCACTCAGAGCTTAAACGTCAGTATAATACATAAAAGACTTCAAAGCAACAGGGATACGGTCTGTGTGTGAAAGAAACCATCTACTTGCTTCCCTATTTGTTAACTTGTTTGTTTCTTTCATTGTTCACTTGATTCCACGATGGGTATTTTTTCGAGACACAGTCGACCTGAAATATGGAACTCGACAGATCTCACCTGATTTGGCCCCTTCGCATATTAGAGAGGAAAAATTAGGTTAAAATGTTGATACTGAATCACTCAGCCCAAGCACAAAATTACGCAGGGAACTGATGGTCGAAGTCAATGACAAGGGAGTTTTTAAGCTGTACGATTATCGTCTTCTGCTGAGCTGGTAGTTTTTTTCAGCTTGTGAGGTAATTGGTGATGGTACTCTTACAAAAGCTAAATTGCAAGTCTCCTAACATCAAGGATCACTTTTCCCTTGGTTCAAGCATGCTGGCAAAAAGTCAAAACCAACCATCACTCTTACATAAATACAAGAGAAGTTCGCCGACCTGATCTCAACGACACCTATAGCTATTCTGGCTGCAGTCCTGCACTCCTGGTAGGGTCACCCTTGCCGAACAGGTCGAAGGGTTAAAACCAGACAAAAAGTGATCCCCTGTCCCACAGTTGAGGGTTGGGCGCAGGGTTAACAACCCTGCCCCGTAGAGAGAAACACATGTAACAAGCCGAATGCATCGACGATACAACTCAAACCGGACGTGTTGCTGCTGGGGCCGTAATGACGCTCCTCGGCCAAAGCCGGCGGGAAGCCTAAAGGCCGATAGGCCCCATAATAGCCCCCAAGAAACAGATCACCATCAGTTTCTTGAACGCAAGGACTATGGCGGAGGCAACACGAACAGCGCAAGTGGCCAAGAGATGGTAGGGTGTGGAATTGAAGTGTTAGGGATAAGCGAGACCAGATGGAAATGGATAGGATCAAGAACACTGCAAGGTAGTGAGAGGGTGGCGTACGTGGGAGATGAGGGAGTGCAACAAGGAGGAGTCCCCATCATGATGAGTGTGAGGACAAAGAGAGCCTAAATGGAATGGATGCAAATCTGCATGAGGACCATTAAGGCAAGATTCTACTCAAAACACAAAAGCTAACGGTAATAAAAGCATATGCACCAACAGACGATGCGATGGACGAGGAAAAGGATGAATTTTACAATCAACTGCGAGACTCTGTTGCAAGCTGCACTAGTCATGATATGGTTTTGATGATGGTAGACCTGAACGCTTACGGGAGTAACAACATTAACAGAGAGGAGGTACTGAGGAAATTTAGTGTCGGAGTCATGAATGATAATGGGAAAGGTTATGTGACCTCTGTGGTACGAATGGCTTAGTTGTAACTGGAACAGTTTCCCACAGAAAGAGGTCCATAAGCTGACCTGGAAGTCACCAGGTGGGAAGACTGTTAACCAGCTCGACCATGTCTTTGTGAATGGACGCATGAGAACATCGATTCTGGACATGGGAGTGATGGGAGGAGCCGACGTATATGGTGACTACTACCTGGTGAGAACCAGAATGAGACTAAAGTTGGCAAAGGCGCATGGGAAGAAGAAAACAAGTGTGAGGTTTAACGTGCGTTAGTTGCAAAGTGAAGAGATCAGGAGGAGATATAACATTAAAGTGAAGAACAGGTTTTCAACAATATGAGATATAGAAGATTCGAAGAAAGCGCGACAAGATCCTCGTGACTTTCAGAGATGCCACATAGAAAGTTATTGGAAGGTAAAAAGAAGAGCAAGCCGCGGATAGGAGACACGACGTGGGAAAAAATTTAGGAGGGGTAAGACGCAAAACTTAATATAGAGGGTGCGAGATTGGAACGACTTGAAGAGCGATAGAGAGAGGAGTATAGTGCGAAAGAAAAGGAAGTGAAAGAGAGTGCTAGGGAGGATAAGAGGAATTGGTTGGAGGAAAGGGCTACAGCAGCAGACAAGGCCGCTGAGAATTGTAGAGACGAGGAGCTAAACAGCATAACCAAGACAATAGCCGGGAACAGAGGAGGCGAGAATTGCGTGTGAAAGACAAACTGGGGGTGCATAAGACAGAATCACAAGAAAGATTGCAGAGCTGGGTAGAGAACTTGAGTAAAATTTTAAACAGAGATGACCCCACAAATCCGGTGGAAGAGAAAGAAGAAACAGAAGAACTGGAGTAGATTGAGGAAATCGATATAGGAAGATGGCGAATACAAGAGGTTAAGGATGCGTCCAGGAAAACAAAGCCAGTGCCCAGACCTACTAAGGGCTGACATGGAATACACCGCAAGTAGGCAGACTGATGATATAACAGGCTTTAGAAAAGAGAAAGGTGGCCAGAAGTGTGTAAGAAGGGACTTGTTGTCAATATATTTAAGAAAGGTGATTTGCGTGATTGTAACAATTGGAGAGGAGTGACTTTGCTACCCACCATCAATAGAATATTCCACAGGATGCTGCTAGAACGGATCAAGAAAGGTTTAGACAAGAAGCTTAAAAAAGAGCAGGCCGGCTTTAGACCAAATGGAAATACAACTGAACAGATCTTTACATTAAAGAAACATCTTAGAGCAGGCAAACGACTGGAGGGCGAGTCTGCACACGCACTTTGTGGACTTTGAAAAGAAGCCTTTGATACGGTACAGAGAGAAAGCTCGCGGAACACCACGGGGAGCTATGGAATTCCGCGCAAGATGGTGAGAGTGGTAGTAGGGATATACGGAGGGTTTGAATGCGCCGTAATCGACGTATGAGAGATATCAGACTGGTTCAAGATTTAGTCAAGAGTAAAGCAGGGATGCGTAATGTCAGGATTCTTATTCCTACTGACTATGGATTGGATCATGAGGAAGACAACAGCAAGACACTGAGGATGGAGTTTGCAACAAACAGGGAGAGCATTGTGGTGGCGTATCTTGAAGCTATTGTAGACAAGAAAGGTGGAGGCAGTGAAGACATTAGGAACAGAATGCAGAAGGCACGAGGTGCATTCCAGAGGCTATGGAAGGTGTGGGTAGCCAGAAGAATAGGAAAGAGAGCCAAGATGTGCCAATTCAAGACTTTAGTCCGATCGGTCCTGCTACATGGTTGTGAAACATGGAAAATCACAAAGACCGATGAAAGAACACTGAAAAGTTTTCAGTACTAATGCCTAAGACGGATACTGAGGACCAGATGGCAGCAAAGAATGAAAAACAGGAGAGTAGTTGAAATGGTAAACACCAATAAAATTAGTTGCGAGGTGGGAAGAAGAAAGTGGAACTGTTTAGGACATTTACTCAGGAGAGAAGGTGTGAACGACCTTTTTGCGGTATTGGGGTGGACACCAGAATGTCAAAGGGCGAGAGGGAGACCAAAGACCAGTTGGAGAGGGACTGTTGAAAGAGGAAAAAGGCAAGGCGATATCGAAGAGCTGGATTGTGGCTGGTGTGGCGGCACGCAGCAGGGGGGTTGGGCGGATGATGATGATAATGAGGATGATGATACACACCACACGTGATAGTTAACTTTAATTTACGTGCTATGGTAACCCGTGGTTTCTCGGCGAAAGGAAAGAAATAATTGCTGTGAAGCTAGATATCGGAAAAAAATAAATTTAGAGAAAAAGTGTACCGAAATTGTGGGGTACACTGTACTCTCAATCGTCAAATTCTTTCATTGTTTATCATTAACGTTCACCACGTCACAAACTTCCAACGCTCTCTCCTCAAACCTATCACTCTAATTATCACCTCTCCTATTTCAATCTTAACCTAACCGTGACTGCGTGAGTCACATGTCACGCAACTTCCGTTTAAAAGGTTACTTGGAACTTACTTTCGAATCAGTGAGTTAAATGATACATACCGTTCTAGAAGTTTGACAAAACTTGGGAATACTTGAACTGTCTGCAATCAAAGGTTGAACAATTTAGAATCAAACTCTTTTTTTCAGAATGACCAAGGACTGATTGACTAAAACGAGGAGACTAAAGGAGTTGTTCACCTTCAGGTATGGGATATCACCCCTCCCCCGGTCCTGTGGGTATTTCTCCAGAAAATTCCCCCATCAGGTGAAGAGGAGGGGGGGAGGGAGGAAGGAGGGGGGCATTAATATACAAATCATTCTAACATTCCTAACTCAAGGAAAAAACCGAAATAAAAGGCAACCTTCTGGCGCTGGTGCCTGGCTTGATTACTACAACAACCGAATTTAAAATATTGTCAAGAATGTTTTGATCAAACTCCTTTTCACAGCAGCAACAAGGATAAAACATTAGATTTTAAAAAGCCTTTTTAACAGACTTTAATAATCTTTTTTCAAAGAATCTATGAAATAAGTTCAACAGTTGGTTTTGATTTCTGTGTTAGCGTCAAAATTTCAACCAGGCAAGAAAACAAACAAAAATTGCTTATGCGCAATCAGCCTTCAACTCGTAAACAGGAACACGAAAGTGGAACTAGAGTGTTACGTATTGTGACCCTAAGAAATAATAGTTCAGTGACATTGCGTCTTTTTGGATAACGTAGATAACTGCAAACGTCACGTTTGTGCGCTGATCCTTTAAGTGTAAGCAGAGCTGTTAAGTCCGGGGTAAGTGAAAAAATAAAAACTGGGAAAGCAAAGCACGTTACCTCTTCTCCACCGGTCCTCAAGGAAATATTTGTAAGAAATTCTCGAATCGGCAGGAGTGGGTTGTGGGGAGAGGGGTAGGGAGGTTTACTTGCAAACATTACACTGCATTCCCTCCATGTATACAAAGTAGACAAAAGACAACTTCAAGAAAATACTAACTCTGGCGATTTTCTAACTGCAGTAGTGTCTGGTGTGGTATTTCAAGTAATTGGAGTAAGCTCTTGAACAGAGGTCAATCATATTTGGATATCTTCTAGAATGTTCTGCTCAAATTTTTCTTTAATATACACACCATTCTAGCATCCTAACTCAAGAAAAAACGCGGATGAAGAGGCAACCTTCAGACACCCGTGCCTGATGTGATTACTATAACAATCGAATTAAAAATACCTTTCTTACATCCTTAACTCAAAAAAACAACAGATGAAAAAGCAACCCTCGAGCATGGGTGCCTGGCGTGATATTACAACAATCGAATTTAAAATACGGTCAAGGATTTTTGAGCAAAGTCCTTTTCAGAGCAGTAACAAGGATAAAACATAAGATTTTAAAAAGCCTTTTTAACAGAATGTGAAAATCTTTTTCAAAGAATCTATGCAGTGACTACAACAGTATAGTTGGTTTTGATTTCTGTGTAAGCGTCAAAATTTCAACCACACAAGACAACAAATTGCTCATGCACAACAAGCCTTCAACGCGTAAACAGGAACACGAATTTTAAATATAAAAATATTTTTAAAAAATTCTCAAATCGGTAGGAGTGGATTCTGGGTTGAAGAGAAGGGGGGTTTACTTGCACACCATTCTACATTCCCTCTCTGAATTCAAAGCAGACAAAAGACAACATCAAGAAAATACTCAAGTTGGCGATTTTCTAACTGCAGTCGTGTCTGGTGTGATATTTCAAGTAATTGGAGTAAGCTCTTGGGCAGAGGTCAAACATATTTGCATATCTTCTTCTAGAATTTTCTGCTCAAAATTTTTTCTTAGAACTGCATGCAAACAATTCTTGGAGCAAACAAGGAAAAAGTTCTATATTGAGAGTCTTTCACCGGAGGAAAAACTTTCGCACGAACAATTCAGTTTAAAGTTCACAATCTTCAGCAATAAAACATACCTTATAATTTCTTTATCAAAATACATAGTAAGCCAAGAGCGGATAAGGTTGCAAAATTAGGGGAAGGTGTTTATAAACAACAACGGTGAATTCGAAAAGATCTCCAATCGACTGTGGAGTTGTTTGTGCCACTTTGCCTCTATGGTGTTCTCTTAGACATAATACATTCAACCTCCCCAACATCAAAATGTACGCAATGACTAAATCGACGAGAAAGTTCGTGATCCTTTATCAATCTCGAGATCGAAGACCAGTACTGTATTTCTTGCTGTTGTCCAAAAGCAGTTAGATGTTTAGTTGCAGTTTCAAAATTAGCAAGTCATGGCCCGCTACAGAAACTACAAATTTTCACTATAACATAATATATACTTACTAGTGAGGCTAATCTCAGTGCCTTGAGGAATAACTAAGGCTGATAAATTCTATCGTTTGTCACGTACACATGTACTGTGTTGCATTTTTTTGCGATTGTCTAAAAGCAGTTAGATGTTTCGTTTCAGTTTCAAAATGAGCAAATTGTGGCCCGCTAAAGAAACTACAAATTTATACTACAACTCAATGTACTTACCAGCGAGGCTAATTTCAGCGCCTTGAGGAACTACTAAGGCCGACAAATGCTCTCGTTTGTCTTTGAATCTTTTCACTGCCGCTGTGGATCGTGATGGTCAGGCTTGCACGAAGAAGGCTTTCAATCAAAACGTTCCGATCTGTACATTGAAGGTAAAAACAAAGTGCAATAAACGATTATACTTCATCTCATATTGTGCCGTTGTCCATAAAAAAATGGATAATTCTAACACAAAAAGTTTTGCTGCTTTAACGAAATAGTAGCGGGGGTAATCTGCTTTTTGCTTTTTGCTTTTTTCAGCATTATTGTCCAACAAAACAAAGCAGTTCTTTCGTTCATTTGACACACATAGCATATCATATGATGAAATCATAAAATGTATCATATAACGTCACTTTTTAACATTTTCACTAATCTAAAGTGACGATAGCAGAGATCGCTGTGCTATTTCACACTTCCGCTAAACCTGTTTTATTAAGCTCCTTCTCCTCCAACTTGTGTCGTATCAATATAAGTATTCTAGAATGTATGCGTGTTTATTTTCCGTTTAAAACGAGTTTTAACTGCTGCACATAACAGGTTTCATGTAAATGGTTGAAGTACACATACCGTCGTTGAAGTTTTAAAAAACCTTTTGGTGAGGTATGTATACTTCATTTGCGATAAAGAACATAGGCTGCTTTCTGTAGTCAACAAAACACTCAAGGAACTCAAAAGCAAAAGCTAATCTGGGTTTGTCGCAATGCACATTATTCACATCCCTAAATAGCTGCACCCTGCTGGTATTATATCAATTGTTTTCGCTTTGGTTTCATCATTGGTCCATTTTTGGCCCCCAGCAAATTAACGCAACAATGTGCCTCGACCCGTTGATCTTAAAAATTTTTCAAACTTACTCCCCTCTACAAAAGTTGGTGAAAAATTCCTCGCATTAGACACTATTTCACATTGCTCACATAAATGGTAAGTAGATAATAGAACAGCATCATGGAAATACTAAATTTTGGTGATTTTCTGACCTTACGAGTCTCTGTCGTGACATTTTTTAAGCAAGAAAATGTGAATTCTTGAACAGAGGTCAACGATGTTTCACCGTCCTGTTATAGAATGTTTGGATCAAAGTCCTCTTTCAGAATAACCAAGGACTGAGTGACTAAAACAAGTAGAACGAAGGAGTTGCTTTCCTTAGGGTATGGGATATAATCCCTTCCCCGAAAGAAAAAAAACTCCCTCATCAGCGAGAGTGTGGGTGGGGGGGGGGGGGGGGGCCGGGGGGGGGGGGGCATTAATATACACACTTACATCCTTAACTCAAAAAGACAACAGATTAAGAAGCAAGCTTCTAGCACATGTGCCTGGCGTGATATAACAACAATAGAATTTAAAATATGGTCAAGAATGTTTTGATCAGAGTCCCTTCTTTAGAGCGGTAACGAGGTTAAAACATTGGATTTAAAAAAAAACCTTTTTCACAGACAGACTGTAAAAATCTTTTTTAAAGAATCTATGCAATAAGTAAAACAATCGGTTTTGATTTCGGTGTAAGAGTCAAAATTTCAACCACACAAGAATAGAAACAAAAATGGCTCATGTGCAACCAGCCTTCAACTCGTAAAAAAGAACACGAAAGTAAAACCAGTGTGTTACTTATTATGACCCTAACAAATAGTAATTTGATGACATTGCGTGTTTTTTGGTGGCGTAGATAACCGCAAACGTCACATTTATGCGCTGATCCGTTAGCTAAACAGAGCTGTTTAGTTCGATGTAGGTAAAAACGTTACAAAGTGGGAAAGCAAAGCAGATCAGTCCCCCCCTCAGTCTTTAAGAAAATATTTAAAGAAATTCTCGAATCGGTAGGAGTGGGTTCTGGGGTGAAGGGAAGGGTGGTTTACTTGCACACCATTCTACATTCCCTCTCTGGATACAAAGCAGACAAAAGACAGCCCCAAGAAAATACTCAATTTAGCGATTTTCTAACTGCAGTCGTGTCTGGTGTGATATTTCAAGTAACTGGAGTAAGCTCTTGAACAGAGGTCAACCATATTCGCATGTCTTCTTCTAGAATGTTCTGCTCAAATTTTGTTTTTAAACCACATTGAAACAATTCTTGGAGCAAACTAGGAGAAAGGTCTAAATTAAGAGTTTTTCACGGATGGAAACACTTTCGAACGAACAATTCAGTTTAAAGTTCACAATCTTCAGCTATAAAACAACTTACAATTTCATCACTCAAATGCACAGCTAGCAAAGAGCGTATAAGGTTGCTAAATTAGGGAAAAATTTTTTTGGACAACGGTGAATTCGAAAAACATCTCAATCGACTGTGGAGTTGTTTTCTGTCAGTTTGTTTCTATGGTGTTCTCGTCGACAACATACATTCACAAAACTTCCCCAACATCAAAACATACGCAATGACTAAATCGACAAGAAAGTTCCTGATCCTTTATCAATCTTGAGATAGAAGACTAGTATATGTTTAGTTTTAGTTTCAAAATTAGCAAGTCATGGCCGGCTACAGAAACAACTAAATTACTCTATAACAAAATGTACTCACCAGCGACCCTAATTTCAACGCCTTGAAGAACAACTAAGGCTGATAAATGCTATCGTTTGTCTTTCGATCTTTTCACTACCGCTGTGGATCGTGATGGCCGGCCTCGCACGAAGAAGGATTGCAATCAAAACGCCCCGATCTGCACATTGAAGGCAAAAACAAAGCGCAATAAACGATTATACTTTATTCCATATTGTACCGTTGTCCATAAAAAATGGATAATTCTCACACCAAAAATTCTGCTGCTTTAACGAAATGATATTGGGGTTAATCTGCTTTTTGCTTTTTTCAGCATTATTGTCTAACAAAACAAAGCAGTTCTTTCGTTCAATTGACACACGCAGCACATCAGATGGTCAAATCATTAAGTGCATCAAATAACGTCACTTTTGACATTTTCACTAATCTGGGGTGACGATTGTAGAAATTGTTGTGCAATTTCACCTTTTTTTTGCTGAAACTGTTTTATTAAGCTCCTTCTCCTTCAGCGTGTGTCGTATCAATATCAGTTTTCTGGAATGTATGCTTCTTTATTTTAAAGGACGACGGTGAATTCGAAAAGATCTCCAATCGACTGCGGAGTTGTTTTTTCGGCGTTCTCTTAGACAACATACATTCGCAAAACCTTCCCAACATCAAGACATACGGAATGACTAAACCGACAAGAAAGTTCGTGATCCTTTATCAATCTCAAAATCGAAGACTAGTACTGTATTTCTCGCTAGAAAACTTCCCTATCAGCGAAAGTAGGGTGGAGGGGGAAGGGGGCATTTACATAAAAACCATTCTAGCATCCTAACTCAAGAAAAAAGGCGGATGAAGAAGCAATCTTCAAACACCAGTGCTTGATATGATTACTACAACAATTGAACTTAAATTATGTTCAAGAATGTTTAGATCAAATTCCTTTTCAGAAGAGTAACAAGGATAAAACATTCGATTTTAAGAAGCATTTTTAACAGACTGAAGATATCTTTTTCAAAGAATCTATGCAATAAGTACAACAGTGGGTTTGTCAAAATTTGAACCACGCAAGACAACAAACAAAAATTGCCCATGCACAACCAGCCTTCAACTCGTAAACAGGAACACGAAAGTAAAACCAGTGTGTTACGTATTGTGACCCTAACAAATTATAATAATCCGATGACATCGCGTGGTTTTTGAAGACGTAGACAACCGCAAACGTCACATTTGTGCGTTGATCCCTTCTTCGGTCCTTAAAAAAATATTTTACGAAAGTCTCGAATCGGCAGGAGTGGGTTGTAGAGAGAAGGGAAGGGGGGTTAACTTGCACACCATTCCACATTCCCTCACTGAATACAAAGCAGACAAAAGACAACATCAAGAAAATGCTAAATTTGGCGATTTTCTTACTGTAGTCGTGTTTGGTGTTATATTTTAAGTAATTGGAGTAAGCTCTTGTACAGAGGTCAAACATATTCCCGTGTCTTCTTCTAGAATGTTCTGATAAAATTTTTTTTTTCGAACCGCATTGAGACAGTTCTTGGAGCAAACAAGGAAAATGTTCGAAATTGAGAGTCTTTCACCAGAGGTAAAACTTTTGAACGAACACAATTCAGTTTAAAGTTCACAATTTTCAACAATAAAACAAACCTTACACTTTCTTCATCAAAATGCTCAGCAAGCTAAGAGCGTGTAACTTTACAAAATTAGGGGAAGATGTTTGTGGACTGAACGGTGAATTCGAAATACTGGATCTCTAATCGACTGCGGAGTTGTTTTTGTCTGTTTGTTTCTCTCAGACAATCGACAGTCGCAAAACTTCCCCAACATCAAAACACACGCAATGACTAAATAGATAGAAAGATCACGATCATTTTTCAATCTCGAAATTGAAGACTAGTACTGTATTTCTTGCTGTTGTCCAAAGGCAGGTGTATGTTTAGTTTCAGTTTCAAAGTTAGCAAGTCCTGGCCTGCTACAGAAACAACTAAATTACTCTATAACACAATGTACTTACCAGCGAGGCTAATTTTATTGCCTTGAAGAACAACTATGGTCGATAAGTGGTATCCTTTGTCTCTCGATATTTTCACTGCCGCTGTAGATCGTGATGGCCGAGCTCGCACGAAACAGACTCCGAGTCGTTTTCTTCCAATCAAAACGTCTCGATCTACGTACATCGGAGGTGAAAACAAAGCGCAATATAGACGATTATACTTTAGCTGATGATGTATTTAACGACCATGAATAACCACAGTTTCTTCATACGAGATAAGATTTACCACTCAGCAAATCAAGAATCGTATTAATTCCGTCTAATTAAGAGAAACCATAGTTCTGAAAATGAATGAAGGACAAATTCCTAATTTGTTGTATTGAAAACGAAATCGACTTAGCATTTGATTAATGATTAAAATGAAGCAGGGTTAAACTCGTTCATAGAGCCGTTAAGCTTTGCAGTTTGAGTCTACGAGCAAGAATATTTAACAACACCCTTGATGGTCTTGCACCGAGCTTTGGTCTCGTTGTAAACAAACGCTATTTGGAATTTTCTTCTCGAATCTTGATTACAAATGATCTATACTTACTTCGTTGAGGATTTCAGGAAATATCGCGGGAACAAGTCGACGTTTTCAGCCAACAAAATGACAAAGTACTGCTCGGAAGCAACCACGCTCAAAAGTGAAACCAACTTGCAGAGCGCAGCATATCTGATGACATTTCGCGTGTTGACTTTCACAACTAAACGTCAGCAGCAGACAGATTTGCGCCTGATCTCATTAGAAAAGAATCCAGGTCATTCAAACAGCTGATGACTAAATTGTAGGTAGGGGTAGGGTTAGGAGGAGGGGATCATTAAGGAAGTTTTGTCGTTTCGGGCTTAATTTCTGGGTTAGCGGCGATACTAAAGAAAGAGGGCCTTTTTATAGCCTGGGGGGCTGGAGGAAATGTTTTTTTAAGGGAGAGGATGGGATCACATAGTTTTCAGGAGGAAAGGAGGGGGAGTCAGTCGTCTCAAACAGAGTTAAGGACTTTGATAGAGCTGAAACGACAACTAGCTTTGTATATGGTCCATTCTATATTGAAAAAAATAATTACACTGGAAAAACATAGTTTTCGTCAGAATAAGAAGTATACTCACATTTAAGTCAACTGAAAACGTCAAGTTCTGCCTTTACAGGTAATTATGAAGCAATTCAAACAAAAACTTACGATCGCTATATCTAATATAAATTTCAAAAGCTTTTCAATACAAAGGAAATCAATTTTTTGGTTGGTACTTTTCAGAGGATTGGAGAGGAAATTTTTTTCCATAATGTCTGTTACCTTGAAAGTATGTAGAAAACTTTGCATATTTGAAACCCATTCATTCAGATTTAATAAAAATATTATTAGTATAAGACGTAAAGAAATTCATTCACTCTTTAGTATAATGGCGATCTGTATGAAAACAACATAAAGTTGAAAATTCACCATGTTAAGTGTTTATTGAATGTTCTGGAGCCTTCATTCAAGGCTGGTAGCCTTCACAAAATTGGAAAATTTCTTTCTGTCATGAAATATTTGCTGATTAAATTTCAAGTAATTGCTGGATTTTTGCCACCATTTCCAGCCAATCTACAATGGTAATAGGACTGAGTGGAGTCTTATTCGGTCTGTTGTTATCATACACGTGATTAACAAAATTGGACGACTGCAAAGCAAAAGACCAATTTGTCAATCACGAGTATGATTACAGAAAGAAGTGGACGACAAAAAGTCCTGTTACCATTTAATCTTAATTGTTATTATTTCTGAAAACAAGAAATACATTTAGATCAAATATCTCTGGTATAGACAATGTCTACAGTAAAAAAATATGTCTCCATTTTGGAAATTCTTAATTTTTTTTTTGAGACAAGTGGTTGTTGCTATGGTTATTGTGATTAACTCTGTGATTGGTGGATTTGGTGAATTTTGGTGAACTTAGTATGATTCGTTGCTTCAACTGTCCAATTACAGGTATCCGATTAAAGCCAACTGTCCAATTATGCTGTCCAATTAAAGCTGTACAGAATGAGAAGTGAAAAAATGAAGCAGCTAATGCACCAATCACATTTGAAGAAATTGCAATGGTTATGATTAGTGCCTGAATAGCCTGTTCCAGGCATTCAGTCGGCAAAACAAAGTGTGATAGTAAACAGCACTATAGTAGCAGAGAAGTGAAAAAGCGAGGGAGGCTTGGGTTGAGTCGCTCAATGAATCCCACCTAACCCAAGCCTCTCTTGCTGTTTCACTTTTCCGCTCCAGTCTCTGCTCCGTTTTAGTAACTGAACACCTGGAGTGAGCCAATGCCTGAAACGACCTTGCATCGTTTTAAAAAATTATTTTTGTATTATCCGTGTCAAATCAACATAATCTAATTTCATAAAGAAAATTAGAAATAAATTTTGGCCTCCCAAATTTACGGTGCCCTCTATTTTCTCTGTGCTCATTGATTAAGCAGATTTTTTCATGTCATTCAATAGTTTGGCCAAAATGGCGTAGGTATCTCTTTCATTCTTTAACCGCGATTCAGCGTAATGGATAAGACTGGCTTGCAGGCTCAACACTCTTTGCCTATTGTAACGGATCATCTATATTTAAATTTAAAAAAAACAAAAATTAAAATCAATCGAGTAAGCAGATTGTCTACTGCAGTTAGAGCGAAATGACAATTTCATTTTATGTGCCCTTAACAAATATTTAAATCATCTGCCATTTCTCCTCTGTTTATTACGCCGGCACAAAGGATTCATTGTAAACCAAGGAAAATGGTTGAAAATAAAATTGTTGATGAGCGATTTTGTCACTTTGGATTCTCAGAGGTTAATGGTACTTGCTCATCACTTTCAAGTTAGCCAATCAGTGTGTTCAAAAAATACTATTCACTTGTGTGGTGTAAACTAATTTTTTGATATTCAGGTTTTAACATGAAAATGGCACAAATATTCATATTATTGTTTGACATGTGTCTTACAGGTAAACCAACAACAGGGTGGTCTGCCTGTAAAACAAACCAAGAAATGCATCCAGGTAAGGGTGGCATGCAAAATTTTCTGGCAAAACAGTAAGCCAAAAGTCTAAGTAAAACAAAAGGCCTTTTTTATATCATTTTATTCACCTCTTTCTTTGCAGCTTCTGAAATTGAATTGTATGCTTCCTCTGCATCGTCTCTGGCTTTTTGAAGCTGAAAATAAAAAAAAGTGTAAAACAATTTAGGATTCTTCAATTCTGGTGTTCACCATAATTATTCAGAAGCTCAACTTGAACTTCGAGTCTATTGCTAAGTGCAGCCTCATGTGAATCACGAGGAAAAAAAAACAAAAAAAAAACAACACTCAATCACATGTAAAAAATCAGAGAGAGGTGCAAAGCACATGTTTGTCAGAACCTTACCATTTCTTGGTTCTTGGGTTTGGCTTTTTCCAGTGCTTTTGTTGCGTTCTCATACTCAACTAGTTTACATGTACGACAGAAAAGCATCTCCTGCAGGGTAAGAGATGGACAAAACAAGTGCAGTAAACAGTTTAAATAATCATCTTGAGACAGCAAGAAGAAATAACCAATTAAAAAAAGGGGTTTTCAAAGTTAGGGCACTGGAATTGTAATCCAGAAGTCCCACATTCCAGCTCATCTGTACTTGATGGTTCCAAATTCAATTATACCATGAAGCATTGTAAATTTAAAAAAAACTCCCCAAGTCAGTTCATGTTTCCATTCCACCATTCCAGTCTTTGTTTGCAAGTTTCCATCCCTTTTGCTTAGCAGTATGAAAATGAAATGTAAATTATTCCAAAGGGTGCTTTCTCTACAGATAACCTCTCTCTTGTGCTACATTCATGCAAATGCACTAATACTCACCAATGAATTGAAAAAATTGAATGCAATAGAGATAGAGTGGGTAGAACCCAGTCTTCTCATTCAAGACACAACCCACAAATCATTTGGGATATGAGAAATAGATTGATCAACAGTTTGGCTAATTAATTTTTGTTACATTGTTTGGTTATTTTTGGTTTTTCTCTTCTTTCGTTTTTAGATGTGTAGTGATCCTGAGCTTTTCTCAGGCTGTGATAATGCTCTCATCCCACCCCACCCCAAAAGAAAATAGTCACCTCCTTTCTTCTTCCCTAACCCTGCCCACAAAAGGAAAGCCAATATCCTTTAGAGAGTTAAATAAGATCCAAGTTTTCCAATACATATTTCACATACCTTGGCAGCATCCATGTATCTGGAATAAAGTTCTAAATTAAAACCTAATGTGTTGTCATCATTAGTGGACATAACATCCAGTGATTCCTGAAGAAAGGAGAAGACACACAGACACAAGTAAGACAAAACAAATTAAACTCTTGGAATTTAAAATACTGCTAGCAACACTAGTTCCTGTCTAAAAATGCTATCATACCTTGTGTGCTTGAAAAAGTCACAAAACTCCTGTAAAAGTAAAAATTGCTTTTTGTTACAACCTGACATCAGAATGTATATCCTCAATACTGTTCTTGGTACATATTCTATTATACTGACAAGGAGAAGTTGTTCAACAATCAAGAGCTTCTTTGTTTTTTTCTATCATTTCCTTTATTCTCATGACCTTAATGTACTATGCAGCAGTGATATTGTGAGGAGAATTTAAATGCTGATCACTTCAACAAGAAAGGAAGACATAACTATCACTCTCAGGTCTTGATAGGTCTTGATTGCCTCTTATAATGCCAGTTGTCATGATGGTTGCAGTGAGTAGATGTAAGATGTGGTAAAACAGTGGTTATTCACATGGGAAAAAAATCAGCCAAACTATATGTCTGGTCCATCATTGCTTGCATTGGAAGTTTGCCACCACAGGTTAATAATGGAAAGAAATGAAATAAATATTAAGTAATTATTACAAAATCATATCATTTAGCAATTTCAGACAAAGAACAACAAACCCTTTCAATTCCTTGGTACTATTATCATCACCAGCAGATGCTGTCATGATGCCAGAACTAATATCATTCACTGCTAATGCAACACCTGAAATTCACAAAGAAATTCAAAATTACCAAACTTACATATGTATTAATATGCCATCATGGTGAGTTTGTCATAATCATACAGTATCATTTATTATCAAAATCAATCATATATTTTGTAACATCCTGATACATTACAATACTGTATGATTGAATAATAAATCAGGTATGTCTTTGCCACCCTCATGTTGTGTTTACATAGATATTCTTTAGATATCAATGTTTTTGGCCAAACTTTCTGTTAAAATTCACTAGACTGGGCCATTCACCAAAATCATGAGATTTGAAGTTGTAATTCACTATTTCAGCCTAAACAACCTTAATGTAGATAACACATTCCAGCAAATAAAACATTAATTGCTACATACATTGCTGACTGTGTACCATTTTGGTGAAGTTCTACAAAAAATCATAAGTAGAGAAACATTTATTTATTGAAGGAAAAAATCTCAAAATTGTCAAATCTTACTTAGAAGCTAAAACCAAATCTGACTTTCCTCTAAAACCTTGTTCTCATCATAGGTGCTGTTTGACGCAACCAATTTACAGAATCATAACTTAATTGTTTATGTTATTATTGACAATTAGACATTCTGGCTTTTCAACCACAGTTTCCAGCAGAGTTGGCATTTTGGAATTCCAGGTCTTTTTTTCCCTCATAAAAGACCCCTAAAGCAAACCAACAAGATGCATGTAAATGTAATCTATCCTTCACCCACAAGTAGCTCAGGGTGCAGAATCCTAACCAAGACTGACGTGGTGAGAGGGAAGCATTTACACCATCAACCCTTAAACTCCCATGCATGACTAAAACATTATTTCTCCCCACCACATAAATACAACACCAAGCAGGCAAATAATGCTCTGATTATTAGTTGATCCAAAACCAAATTCTCCCAACTAACATCATATGAATTGTATGGCAGACAGTAAAGAGAATTACTGAATCATAATGCACCCCTAGAAAAATATTACAACTACTGACCCCATATGTCTCCTTGGTGAGAGGTGTGTACTCTTCCACAAAATCTCTTTTCTTCTGAAATTCTTCAACAAGATCCTAACCAGGGCCTCATTTAAACCCTTTAACTCCCAGAAGTGATGAGCATTTCACTTCTCCCTTTAATATCCATATATTATTCAGCAAACAGGTGATGAGAAGACTCAAACTCATAAGGTACAAGATTTTACCCTGATTGAACACCAAATTCTTGTAACTAATTCACAAGGAAATGTGTAGCAGCTACAGGGGAGAATTAATAATCAGATCTTGGGAGTTTGAGGGTTAATTGCACTTTGGCAAGAGTGTTTCTTTGCCTGCAGAAGAGAATGAGGCCTAGTAGAGCAACACAAGCTGCCAAGAGGCCTGTGAAGGGTTAACAGTGATAAGGAAGGACCAAGTAATTAGCAGCTTAATCCCTGAGAGTGACTGACATCTAATTTCTCCTTACCATATCCCCACTGAACCAAACATTAAGGCCAGGAGAATAAAGGAGCTGATCACAGACTAAAGAAGCTCTTAATTGTTAGACACATTCTCCATGTCAGCATCTTAGGAAATGTCTAGAGAACAGTATGGAGAATATGCATACTGACTTTTGGGTGTAAAGGGTTAAAACACTGTCTCTCTGTATGCCATAATTCAAACTACAACAATTCATATTTCCCAGCCCTGAATGAGACATACACTGTATATATGATCCAAAACCAAATTCTCTGAACAAACATCATATGAATTGTATGGCAAACAGTAAAGAGAATGACTGAACCATAATGCACCCCTGGAGTAAGATTCTATTTGGAAAAATATAACAACTACTGACCCCATATGTCTCCTTGGTAAGTGGTGTGTACTCCTCCACAAAATCTCTTTTCTTCTGAAATTCTTCATCAAGATCCTAACCAAGAGGAACAACTTCTGGTTATTTGTATTTCTAGGAAGGCCAACTTATTCTTGTAATGGTTAAATTGGAAAAAAAAAGTTAGGTCATCTGTGAGCAGGGCCTCTATAACCCTTTAACACCCAGAACTGATAAACATGTAACTTCTCCCCATAGTATTCATACATTATTCAGCAAACAGGTAATCAGAATACTCAAACTCATCAGGTACAAGATGTTACACTGATTGAACACAAAATTCTCGATGCTAATCTACAAGGACAAGTGTAGCAGCTAGAGAGAGAATTGAAAATCAGATCTTAAGAGTTTAAGGGTTAATTGCACTTTGGCTAAAGTGCTTCTTCACCTACAGGAGAGAATGAGGCCTTAAGAGCAACATGAGCTGGTGAGAGACCTGTAAAGGGTTTAACACTTAAACTCTCACAAGTGATTAACATGAAACTTCTCCCTATAATATCCATACATTATTCAGCAAGCAGGTAATGAGAATATTCAAACCTGTCAGGTAGAAGCTTTTATCTTGATCTAGTATCAAGTTCTCACAACTAATTTATAGGGAAATATGTAGCAGCTAAAGGGGAGAATTTACAATCAGATCTTGGGAGTTAAAGGGTTAACACTGATAAAGAAGGACCAAGTATTCAGCAGTTTAACCCCTAAGAGTGACTGACATCTATTTTCTCCTTACCAAACATTTATGACCCCTTAAGATGAAAATAGTCACAATTATTGTTGATTATATGAAAAATATACCTATGGGATTTAAATCAAGTGTTGTTTTGCCATAGTATGTCAGTTTCCAAATTTGGTGAAAAAAATCACCCACACTCACAGGGATCATGACCAAATAACTGTAAGAGCATCTTATTATTTGAAAAACTCACATTTTCCTCTTTCAAAAACTTTTGCAAATCTTCATCTTTTGAAAAGGCTTGGTGGCTGACAACAAGTTGAAAAAATCTGAAAAACATCAAAAATTTTAATTCTTGAGATGGGTTAATATACAATGTAAACATGTGGATCAACAGTGTCTCCCAGAAAGTATATTAAATTTTAGAGAGAAAATAGTATCTTCAAGAAAAACTGAGTCTTTCCTAGGGGAGTTTCCATAAGATCTGTTTGTTGTTTCTCGTTGGGTTGTTTTCTTGATCATTTTTGTTTTACTTCACCAGTTTACTGGGAGAAAAACAACTTAAATGGAAAATCAACCCTTTAATTCCTAACAGTGACTAACATCAAATTTCTCCTTACAATATCACACCTATGGCGGCAGCGCTTGCGCATTTCGTCCATAATGGCGTCCAAATAATATAAGAAACTGTATGGAAATTTGTAACATTTCTAAAGTATAACAATCAGGAGCTCATGGTCCCGTCTGCTCTCGATTGAGACATATTCAGTACTGATTCCGCTATTCATCAAACCTCACAGGGACTCGATAAATAAAAACCACTTACTTCCCGAGCCAGTTCTTTTGTCATTGATCATTGACCTAGGTCGCCATACAGTTCTTCAAAATCCGTCGTTCTCCATCCCAAACACTCGCCTATTACAGGAAAGTGCATCAATAAAGTCAACTGCTCTCGATCGAATTGACTGCTACAGAGTTCGAAGTGTCCAAATATCCTGTAAAATTGCCATTTCCTCCCATCAAAAAAGTTCCCAACGCGCCAGAATATCCCTTATTTTCCATGTTGAGTAAGTGACGAGACACCATGTTGAAAACTATGACTGAAATAGTTAAACACGAGCAACGCTGATCTTCGAATCGTCGGCCATATTTGTTTATGTTCTTGCAGGGAAATAAATTAGTTCTCGGTCCTTTTCGGAATAAAGATATGCCAGGCATTGAATGCAAATTCAGTAGTCTTAGCGCGAAAATTAAATTCAAGCAAATCAAAATTCTGACATCATGTCATCGCTCTGCCTCGAAAAATCCCAAAGATTTACTTGCAGGTCTTCTTTTCTTTTTCTTTTCATCAAATAGAAGATCTGCGGTGCTCAAATTGTATAAGTCATGGTCCGAAACACTCTTCTTTGCAGATCGAGCCGTGATCGCCGCCATATTGAACTCTCTTGATATTCTATTGTTCCGGAGTGTAATACGATATACCGCTGATAATTGTTAGCGGGCTCGAAATGTCCTTGATTTCTGCCCATAATTACATATGGAACATTTGCAGAAAGAATTGGAGGTGTGGAGGCCCCATAGTCTGCATCTGGAGTCTGAGTCGAGAGATTCCTATGCGGAGACCAGACAGGAACACTTCGACAAAGAGACTTAAGAAGTAATCAGCTCTCATCAAGAATTTCACTTTCCATTAGTTTTGATTTGAAAGTTCCACTGCCCGAGAACACGACTGCAGCTGATCTTAATCAGACAACTGAAGAAATTTCCAGTAACCTATTATTAAAGTTTAACAAAACAGATGTGAATCTTAATATCAGTGGGATTTCCTTAGTTTTCGATGCTTCAAAACCACCTCAAGTCCGCTTCGTGCGCCTTTTATGTGATAGTGGACAGGTTCTAAGAGGCTCCAAATGTGGTAAGCAGAGTTTGTTATCAAAAAAATCCTTAAGAATCTCAAAACACAAAGTGACTGGTTAACTTACTTTGCTTAAAAGATTCTTATTTTGTCCAAGATAGTTGGTTACGCTGGCACTTTTCCATAAGCAAGTATTCTAAAAAGTAATTTGATCGCTTTAGACAAACAGGAGCAATGAGATGTATGATGCAAATGAAAGAATAGGCAGATAATTTTTTATTTCACGTTTGCTAAGTACTTCCCTATAACTATGAAATTTTCTAAAATGCCCGAGTTTTCCAAAGTGGCCATAAAAGCAATTTCACTTCCGCTTTATTATTGGTTTATTTAAGAAAATAGGTGTTATACGATTGGCTGCCTACTCTAAATCAACAATCTTTCAAAGGCGCAAAATTTCTTCGCAGATGGCATTTGAAAAATTATGTGAGTTGAGAAAACGTATTGAAAGCGCTAACTCTAACTTAAGGAGAACTAAACTCTTCCTATAGCTTTTAAGCCCCCACATGGTTACGGAGTACTTGGCTAAGTTTAGACCCTATCGTAAGTAATAAGAAAGATGTAATTAACTCAACGAAGGAAACATGTCATAACCAAGCACCAAAAAGTCATTCTTTTAAATGAATCGACGTACAAAACATTTCTCCTGAAAATGAGTTTCCTCGCATGAGGATGAAGAATGATTGTAATATAAGTATCGAAAAGGCAATGCACTTGCCTTGCTATGCAGTCAGATGCAATATAAACAGCTCTGAAATGGCTGACTCAAACAGTTTGATGATACGTCAAACCTTTTTAAATATCTTCGTCCCTTTTTGCTATTTATAGTGAGCTGTCCTGTTGGATACTTCCACAATACTTCAGAGTGCCAGGCATGCGCAGTGGATCATTACCAGGATAAAGAGGCGCAGACTTCTTGTGTTCCTTGTCCATCCGGGACATCAACGTTTGGCGCGTTAGCATCTAGATGGCAGGGAAACTGTGAAGGTCTCTAAACAAATTATACTAGATGTCTTCTTTTGACTTATGATGAATTTAATTGTACTGCTGTAAACAATATTCGTATTTGACCGCTTGCCAATTCTTATTTTCATCAGCAAATTCCAAAACGTCAAATACCGATGGGAAAGGGACATCTGGTCACCTTCTCAATGTCATCATTGCCATGGCAATAGTTGTACCTGTCATTGTAATAGTTGCTGTCGCCATCTTTTGTGTGTGGAAGCAAAGAATGTAAGTCTAAAGCATCATTTTTATTTATTTTTTTTTATGGTTGTCATTATCGTCACCATAAGAATTTCTTACTGTTATTTTTACTGCCGTCGTGGTTTTTCAAAAGTGGAATAGATACCGATAGAGTTAAATTGCAAAGGAAGAAAAAGAGGTGAAAAGGCTTAGGAAGGGTGAACTGGCGTGAACAGAGCAAGGGTGATGGTGGGGTAACGTGTTGACAGCGTTCAAGCCAAAATTGCAAAAGCTCGTCTCAATATTAATAAAATAACAACAGGAAGCATTTAAATAATCGTACTGGATGCCAGGTTTATTCATCGCTGAAAACCATTCCGTTCTTCGCCCTCCCCCATTCCTTTGCCGATTCATCAAGTTTCTCTGATAGTTTGCCAGTTTCCCTTAATACTTAATGGTGGAGAGCATCACATTGACGACAAAAGAAGTAACATATTGTCCTCAAAATTACATCACTGTGACTTTACCGTGGCTTAAATTTGGACCTCTCGAACAGTTGTTCCTGCTTACTATTTACTAAACCACCGCAATTCCCAACTTTGATATATCCTCTCCTCAGATCCTTTGTGATATCGGCATCTAAAGGTTACCTCCACTACACAACAACCCACGCACAAAGCATAAAACAAATATTCTTATTTTGGCCGAGTAAGGCATTAACAAAGTTAAGATTTTGTCTTATTTCGGAGTTCCAAGACGAGTTCGCTTGAATGACATAGCATCACATAGCAAGGTTTGATACATGCGAGCTAGTTAAAAATTCATTTCTCTCTTTCTCATCTATTTTATCGTTTCTCCCTCAGAAGACCTCGGCGAAGAACGTCTGAGACCAGGGGACACAACAATCCAGCATATGAAGATCCAATGAGTACCCGTGTCTATGAGGAAATTGAAGAATTGCAGTTTCCGAGTCCTCATTCCCATTATCAGTTACTGAACACGGAACCACATACTTACGCGGAGCTTCGAAACAGTCACTCTGAAGCCTAGGGATATAGTTTGACGACTTCAGATAATCTAAGTTGAGATTCTTTTTTGTTATAGTCCTACCTTCACCGGTTTAAGCCGTGGATATGCAATGCATAGGAAAAAGCAACGCGTTAACGCGGCCTAGGAAGTCTGGGGAGAGCATACGTATATCTTATATAGGATGCGAACCCAATGTTAGTTTTGGCAAATCAATTAAGGAGAGCTCTTGTAGCTCTTGTGCAGGTAATCTATTGATGGGTTCTAGTGCGGAAGGTCTATAAGGATTAGAGGAAAGGTTCAATACTTCTTACAGGCATCGAGGGAAGCGTTATGACGGAGAAAATGGCCGCAATTCAACGATAAAACCGCCCACGTAGACAATTCAAATCCAATCCTTTGGACAGTGTAATACGTTACAATCAAAGATACACTTTGGGTGCAATGTAGAGTTACGAGTTCAGAATAAAATGTTTCATTCTTAGTTGGATTTGGATCTTTATCAGTTTCGTCATCTAACAAGAGAATCTCATCGAAAAAAAGTATTTTAAATTTCGTTTTCCAAAAGCGTTTGTAATACCGCATTTGTTCCCTCTTTCACTCGTGTCCCAAAATATTATGGAGAAGTAAAACATGTTACAATTCTACCCTTCAGACGAACAACAATCTTACTAACTTTTTTTCATCAATAAATAACCCCATCCCCATGCAAGTAACTTCTCTACGACATGATAATGATCACCCTCGCGCTATCCAGGCTTTCATTAGGCTTTCATGAGAAATTTTTGACTAGGGAGAAGGGGAGGGAGCCCTGTGTGACAAAAATTAATGATATTTTCAACCCTGTACTCCAATGAAAAAAAACTTGAACTTTCGTTTAAAATTTACTTCAAGATGAAAGAGGAGTTTGTAGGAATGTGGGTATTAGGAATTGTGAGCCAGTACATTGTGAGACTTCACCATGTCACTAAGAACACTACTGAAACGAGTAGTTGAAAAAAGGACTTGTACGGGCCTGAATTTTTTTCAGGTCCTATTTTCAACTACTCGTTTCAGTAGTGTTCTTAGCTGCGATGAGCTCTTAATTTCATTTCTTCACCGCAGTGCAAATATATGCATTTTATATATCCAAAATCACCATTCACCGCGTCGTTTAAGATCTTTATCGAAGTTCGCTCTTCGATTCCACAAGAATGAGAAGTTACTTCCACTCAACCTTGGATGTTAAACAACTACTGATGAAGAGGTAACGAGATTTTCTTTTTAGTTTCCAGTGGCATGTTAGCAAATTAGTTATCCAGAGAATTTTCCGTCTACGAAGTTCGGAACATATGATGTTTATTTCTTTAAGACAACCGCTGATCAGACTCTAGTGATTGAGGCTCACGTGAGCCTTGATGACAAGTGGCGGGGGGGGGAGAGAGGAGCGGGGACGGGAGGTGAACAGCAGTTTTCGATTTTTCAATTATAAGGTACTGAAGCGTTTAGTGAAAAACTTTAATACGTTTCCTGTGAACAGCGAAATATCATGGATTTTGTTCTAATATCTAATAATATCTATTTCTACTCTTTTTTCAGCTAATAAAACATTGTTTTTGTTAAATCGCTCGTTTTCGTGTTTGTTTTAGGCATGACAGTTTTCGAAAAATCGACCTCCAATGTTACCTTAAATTTGAGCCTCGACATGGGTCGCCACGAGTGTTCGCTGGGGTGATCAGAAAATCTTTCATAACTTGATAAATTTAAAAGATCAGATGAAGTGGATTGTGGTTCTAGAATAAGGACATGAAAGTCTTTCAATGTACAAGAAATCAGCGAAATCTATTTTTCAAGCTAGATCGGCCGGACCGCTTTTATGGATATTCTCTCGTAATTATGAATATGAATAAAAATCATCAATTTACAAGAGCAAAATTCTTAAAAAAAAGCATTAATTAGCAACTTAAGAAATTCTTTACTTGGGTGCATATTCTGACTGTTTATTATCCGTAGAACTGCAACCTTTTGTAGCAACCTAAGAAATGAGAAAGTAATGAACTACTTCTTCAGAAATAAAAAACATATCGATTGAGTGAGTTTCCAGATTGGAATATTAAAAGCACAAATTATGCAAGATATTATGAAAAAATTAAAACGGTCTAATTCTCACGTGCTAAAAAAACACAAGGAGTAAACCTAAATTAAAGACCAACAACGTCTATGAATCAGCACAGTTACTAAACTACTACCACGAGTTTCTTTTCTAAAACAGCACAAGGATCAACTCTCTTTCTTTTCTGTCTTAGCCAAGATAACTTCCTCCCGACCTCTAGTGTCCTTGAATGTTCTTGACCATACTTGGAGGTATAAATTACCAGTGCACGCTTATAGCAGTCTTTTGCTTCATCTGTGTTGCCCAGATCAATGTGTAAATTACCCAGATTGTTGTAAGAGCTTGCAACATCAACATGCTCAGGTCCCAGCTGTTTCAGACGAATCTCCAGTGCACGCTTATAGCAGTCTTTTGCTTCATCTGTGTCGCCCAGAGCCTTATGTAAAGTACCCAGATTGTTGTAAGAGCTTGCAACATCAACATTCTCAGGTCCCAGCTGTTTCAGACGAATCTCCAGTGCACGCTTATAGCAGTCTTTTGCTTCATCTGTGTCGCCCAGAGCCTTATGCAAAGTACCCAGATTGTTGTAAGAGCTTGCAACATCAACATGCTCAGGTCCCAGCTGTTTCAGACGAATCTCCAGTGCACGCTTATAGCAGTCTTTTGCTTCATCTGTGTCGCCCAGATCACTGTGTAAAGTACCCAGATTGTTGTAAGAGCTTGCAACATCAACATGCTCAGGTCCCAGCTGTTTCAGACGAATCTCCAGTGCACGCTTATAGCAGTCTTTTGCTTCATCTACGTCACCCAGATCACTGTGTAGATTACCCAGATTGTTGTAAGAGCTTGCAACATCAACATGGTCAGGTCCCAGCTTTTTCAGACGAATCTCCAGTGCACGCATATAGCAGTCTTTTGCTTCATCTGTGTCACCCAGATCACTGTGTAAATTTCCCAGATTGTAGTAAGACATTGCAACATGAACATGCTCAGGTCCCAGCTGTTTCATCTGAATCTCCAGTGCACGCTTATAGTAGTCTTTTGCTTCATCTGTGTCGCCCAGAGCCTTGTGTAAAGTACCCAGATTGTTGTAAGAGCCTGCAACATCAACATGCTCAGGTCCCAGCTTTTTCAGACGAATCTCCAGTGCACGCTTATAGCAGTCTTTTGCTTCATCTGTGTCGCCCAGAGCCTTGTGTAAAATACCTAGATTGTTGTAAGAGCTTGCAACATCAACATGGTCAGGTCCCAGCTTTTTCAGACGAATCTCCAGTGCACGCATATAGCAGTCTTTTGCTTCATCTGTGTCACCCAGATCACTGTGTAAATTTCCCAGATTGTAGTAAGACATTGCAACATCAACATGCTCAGGTCCCAGCTGTTTCAGACGAATCTCCAGTGCACGCTTATAGTAGTCTTTTGCTTCATCTGTGTCGCCCAGAGCCTTGTGTAAAGTACCCAGATTGTTGTAAGAGCCTGCAACATGAACATGCTCAGGTCCCAGCTGTTTCATCTGAATCTCCAGTGCACGCTTATAGCAGTCTTTTGCTTCATCTGTGTCGCCCAGAGCCTTGTGTAAAATACCCAGATTGTTGTAAGAGCTTGCAACATCAACATGCTCAGGTCCCAGCTGTTTCAGACGAATCTCCAGTGCACGCTTATAGCAGTCTTTTGCTTCATCTGTGTCGCCCAGAGCCTTATGTAAAGTACCCAGATTGTTGTAAGAGCTTGCAACATCAACATGCTCAGGTCCCAGCTGTTTCAGACGAATCTCCAGTGCACGCTTATGGCAGTCTTTTGCTTCATCTGCGTCACCCAGATCACTGTGTAGATTACCCAGATTGTTGTAAGAGCTTGCAACATCAACATGGTCAGGTCCCAGCTTTTTCAGACGAATCTCCAGTGCACGCTTATAGCAGTCTTTTGCTTCATCTGTGTCGCCCAGAGCCTTGTGTAAAATACCCAGATTGTTGTAAGAGCTTGCAACATGAACATGCTCAGGTCCCAGCTTTTTCATCTGAATCTCCAGTGCACGCTTATAGTAGTCTTTTGCTTCATCTGTGTCGCCCAGATTACTGTGTAAATTACCCAGATTGTTGTAACACCTTGCAACATCAACATGCTCAGGTCCCAGCTGTTTCATCTGAATTTTTAACAGCCATTTACCATAGACTAGCGCCGCTCTAAACTCACTATGGTTTAGGCACATGAAATCAAGGCTCCAAAGGCCATCCAGAAAATTACACAAGGCTCTTTCGGTCGCTTCTGGTATTCCTTTCCCGAGTGACATGTCTTCAATTTTTAAGCTCAACGTTTTAAGATGGGGAACTATTCTTGTTCCCACAACAATAGATTCTAGCTCTTCAAATTTTGAGAAAGACATTACCGCGCCATACACCACTTTGTAGCTTTGATCCTTTGCGAAACCTTTTGTCGCAGATTTAATAACATCAAGAACGACACCATGGACTCGAATATAAACACCAGTTGATTCTTCTTCAATTAGCAACAGTGAACATCCACTCATCCTTGTTCTTATCATATCTTCATCTTCAAAATCGTCCTCAATTGCTTTAATATACTCGGTAATAATGTCTTGCAGGATCGGCTGTGATGCACACATTGAGAGAAGAAGGAACGTGCGATGCCAAATTATGTCATCTGCCATCACCTTTTCGACGGCGAGTGTAATGGCTTTGGTCATGGACTTTGAATAGCTTGGATTTGTCTCAGCAAGAATGTTTTCAGTAGCACTTCGTTTCCCCATTTCCAATTTCTTCAAATAGTCGGTCCAGCCAAACTTCGAGGTTGCTTTATTCTGACGAACTTGTCTTACATAAGTGGCTGCGCCTGCCAAGGCAAGTGGCTGGTAGTCGAGTACTTTCGCAGTTTCTTTTATAATCTTGACATCCATGGTTCCAGCGAGCAGGTTCAGCAGAAAGCATGCATCATCAGGATGCATTCCAGCGCTGAGTGAGATATTTCGTATGGAAGAGCTTGACAACGGCATAGACGCAGTTTCTTGTGTTGTTTTTAGCATCTGACCCCTTGCCCACAACTCGCTGTCTGCATCTGGCAAATAATCGCTTGTACGAGATTCGCTGGTCACATTATCAACTACCAACAGCCATGAAGCGTAATGCTCAATTTTTGTACTTATTAAGGTCTTGTAATATGAAATCTTCTCGTCTGTGTTCAAATCCTTGGAGCGGTAAGTGTTTGTTATTTCATACCCGGGACATTTGCAATGTTGAGCGAAAAGGACATACGATTTCAAAAGTGCTTCTGAGTTTTCAGCATTCAACGTCATGACAAATGAAGCCGCGGAAGGCATTTGTTCGACCTCGTCGTAAAATCGCCTGGCTGCTAAACGGGCCAGCTGAGATTTTCCACTTCCTGGATTTCCTGACAAATACAGTATGCTCAACCCATCATTGGAGTCTTTTAGTGTTTGGAGGTTTTGTAAAACTTCACCAACTTCAGATTCCCGAGGAGCGATGTCGTGGCTTGGTTTGGGAGGGAGAATGCAAAATGGAAAGACATCGGAATGTAATTGCTCTTCTAAGGCAAGCCTCTGTTCTTCTTTTTGTTGAACTTCCATGTCCTTTTCTAGAAGTTCCTTTTCCTTCTTGTTAACTTCTTGTTTCAAGTCGTCCACCTTCCTTAAAACCTCGTCTAACTCCTCTGTTAAGAAGTTTGTCTGATTTTGAACTTCATTGATTTTCAATGTCGGGAGACCGAGTGCGTGGAATGCAGTTTTAACCTTTGTAATAACATTTTGGAAATCTCCGTTGGAGAGGTGGCCCCGTCGCATATGTGCAAATTCTTCATTTCGAAATTTCCTTAGGTCGTCCACATTTGATCTAATTGATGGATTGAGTGAATATATGCAATCTGAATACAGGATAGCGTAAAACAGCATGGTACAATCCCACTCAGCTCTATCGCCATTCTTCATGGTTTTCAACAGCCCAGCGTTTCTTTTTCTGTTTCGAGTAGACTCGCCATTCCAGAAGTCCATTCCATTTTTGGGTTGATCTTTCCATTCTCCCAGTGTTGTCTTGTATCGATTGTCCCATTCTTGTTTGAAGATGGTTCGCAGACCCTCAGTTAGTATGTCAGTGACAACGTAACAAATCCTGTAGTAATTCAGTTGCTCTGTGGTGTACTTCAACCCAGTGGCCATTTTCAGTTACATCCTATCAAAACCATAGTTATGTTAGTACCTAATTCGGCTATGTCGGTAGGTCGCTATACTTTCGCTGATCCTTCAACGGTTTTGTGGTACTTGGTGTGATTATTTATTAACCTACCAAGATATTTTCGCTGATACATTTCAATTATATTCTAGAGAGGAAGTAAGGGCAATTGAAAAAATCACGCTTTCGAAACAATTTGCTCGATGAAGTCAGAGGCTAATAGAAGGGAGGAAAATAGAGTGATAAAGATTCACTGTCACTCAGAACTTAAACGTCAGTATAATACAGAAAAGACTTCAAAGCAACAGGGATACGGTCTGTGTGTGAAAGAAACCATCTACTTGCTTCCCTATTTGTTAACTTGTTTGTTTCTTTCAGTGTTCAATTGGTTCCACGATGGGTATTTTTTCGAGACACAGTCGACCTGAAATATGGAACTCGACAGATCTCACCTGATTTGGCCCCTTCGCATATTAGAGAGGAAAAATTAGGTTAAAATGTTGATACTGAATCACTCAGCCCAAGCACAAAATTACGCAGGGAACTGATGGTCGAAGTCAATGACAAGGGAGTTTTTAAGCTGTACGATTATCGTCTTCTGCTGAGCTGGTAGTTTTTTTCAGCTTGTGAGGTAATTGGTGATGGTACTCTTACAAAAGCTAAATTGCAAGTCTCCTAACATCAAGGATCACTTTTCCCTTGGTTCAAGCATGCTGGCAAAAATTCAAAACCAATCATCACTCTTACATAAATACAAGAGAAGTTCGCCGACCTGATCTCAACGACACCTATAGCTATTCTGGCTGCAGTCCTGCACTCCTGGTAGGGTCACCCTTGCCGAACAGGTCGAAGGGTTAAAACCAGACAAAAAGTGATCCCCTGTCCCACAGTTGAGGGTTGGGCGCAGGGTTAACAACCCTGCCCCGTAGAGAGAAACACATGTAACAAGCCGAATGCATCGACGATACAACTCAAACCGGACGTGTTGCTGCTGGGGCCGTAATGACGCTCCTCGGCCAAAGCCGGCGGGAAGCCTAAAGGCCGATAGGCCCCATAATAGCCCCCAAGAAACAGATCACCATCAGTTTCTTGAACGCAAGGAGTATGACGGAGGCAACACGAACAGCGCAAGTGGCCAAGAGATGGTAGGGTGTGGAATTGAAGCGTTAGGGATAAGCGAGACCAGATGGAAATGGATAGGATCAAGAACACTGCAAGGTAGTGAGAGGGTGGCGTACGTGGGAGATGAGGGAGTGCAACAAGGAGGAGTCCCCATCATGATGAGTGTGAGGATAAAGAGAGCCTAAATGGAATGGATGCAAATCTGCATGAGGACCATTAAGGCAAGATTCTACTCAAAACACAAAAGCTAACGGTAATAAAAGCATATGCACCAACAGACGATGCGATGGACCAGGAAAAGGATGAATATTACAATCAACTGCGAGACTCTGTTGCAAACTGCACTAGTCATGATATGATTTTGATGATGGTAGACCTGAACGCTTACGGGAGTAACAACATTAACAGAGAGGTGGTTCTGAGGAAATTTAGTGTCTGAGTCATGAATGATAATGGGAAAGGTTATGTGACCTCTGTGGTACGAATGGCTCAGTTGTAACTGGAACAGTTTCCCACAGAAAGAGATCCATAAGCTGACCTGGAAGTCACCAGGTGGGAAGACTGTTAACCAGCTCGACCATGTCTTTGTGAATGGACGCATGAGAACATCGATTCTGGACACGGGAGTGATGGGAGGAGCCGACGTATATGGTGACTACTACCTGGTGAGAACCAGAATGAGACTAAAGTTGGCAAAGGCGCATGGGAAGAAGAAAACAAGTGTGAGGTTTGACGTGCGTTAGTTGCAAAGTGAAGAGATCAGGAGGAGATATAACATTAAAGTGAAGAACAGGTTTTCAACGATATGAGATATAGAAGATTCAAAGGAAGCGCGACAAGATCTTGGTGACGTACAGAGATGCCACAGAGAAAGTTATTGGAAGGTAAAAAAGGAGAGCAGGCCATGGATATGAGACACGACGTGGGAAAAAATTCAGGAGGGGTAAGACGCAAAACTTAATATAGAGGGTGCGAGATTGGAACGACTTGAACAGCGATAGAGAGAGGAGTATAGTGCGAAAGAAAAGGAAGTGAAAGAGAGTGCTAGGGAGGATAAGAGGAATTGGTTGGAGGAAAGGGCTACAGCAGCAGACAAGGCCGCTGAGAATTGTAGAAACGAGGAGCTAAACAGCATAACCAAGACAATAGCCGGGAACAGAGGAGGCGAGAATTGCGTGCGAAAGACAAACTGGGGGTGAATAAGACACAATCACAAGAAAGATTGCAGACCTGGGTAGAGAACTTGGGTAAAATTTTAAACAGAGATGACCCCACAAATCCGGTGGAAGAGAAAGAAGAAACAGAAGAACTGGAGTAGATTGAGGAAATCGATATAGGAAGATGGCGAATACAAGAGGTTAAGGATGCGTTCAGGAAAACAAAGCCAGTGCCCAGACCTACTAAGGGCTGACATGGAATACACCGCAAGTGGGCAGACTGATGATATAACAGGCTTTAGAAAAGAGAAAGGTGGCCAGAAGTGTGTAAGAAGGGACTTGTTGTCAATATATTTAAGAAAGGTGATTTGCGTGATTGTAACAATTGGAGAGGAGTGACTTTGCTACCCACCATCAATAGAATATTCCACAGGATGCTGCTAGAACGGATCAAGAAAGGTTTAGACAAGAAGCTTAAAAAAGAGCAGGCCGGCTTTAGACCAAATGGAAATACAACTGAACAGATCTTTACATTAAAGAAACATCTTAGAGCAGGCAAACGACTGGAGGGCGAGTCTGCACACGCACTTTGTGGACTTTAAAAAGAAGCCCTTGATACGGTACACAGAGAAAGCTCGTGGAACACCACGGGGAGCTATGGAATTCCGCGCAAGATGGTGAGAGTGGTAGTAGGGATATACGGAGGGTTTGAATGCGCCGTAATCGACGGATGGGAGATATCAGACTGGTTCAAGATTTAGTCAAGAGTAAAGCAGGGATGCGTAATGTCAGGATTCTTATTCCTACTGACTATGGATTGGATCATGAGGAAGACAACAGCAAGACACTGAGGATGGAGTTTGCAACGAACAGGGAGAGCATTGTGGTGGCGTATCTTGAAGCTATTGTAGACAAGAAAGGTGGAGGCAGTGAAGACATTAGGAACAGAATGCAGAAGGCACGAGGTGCATTCCAGAGGCTATGGAAGGTGTGGGTAGCCAGAAGAATAGGAAAGAGAGCCAAGATGTGCCAATTCAAGACTTTAGTCCGATCGGTCCTGCTACATGGTTATGAAACATGGAAAATCACAAAGACCGATGAAAGAACACTGAAAAGTTTTCAGTACTAATGCCTAAGACGGATACTGAGGACCAGATGGCAGCAAAGAATGAAAAACAGGAGAGTAGTTGAAATGGTAGACATCAATAAAATTAGTTGCGAGGTGGGAAGAAGAAAGTGGAACTGTTTAGGACATTTACTCAGGAGAGAAGGTGTGAACGACTTTTTTGCGGTATTGGGGTGGACACCAGAATGTCAAAGGGCGAGAGGGAGACCAAAGACCAGTTGGAGAGGGAATGTTGAAAGAGGAAAAAGGCAAGGGGATATCGAAGAGCTGGATTGTGGCTGGTGTGGCGGCACGCAGCAGGGGGGTTGGGCGGACAATGTGACGGCCTTATACATCTACTGGCCCAACAAGCGATGATGATGATAATGAGGATGATGATACACGCCACACGTGATAGTTAACTTTAATTTACGTGCTATGGTAACCCGTGGTTTCTCGGCGAAAGGAAAGAAATAATTGCTGTGAAGCTAGAGATCGGAAACAAAAATAAATTTAGAGAAAAGGTGTACCGAACTTGTGGGGTACACTGTACTCTCAATCGTCAAATTCTTTCATTGTTTATCATTAACGTTCACCACGTCACAAACTTCCAACGCTCTCTCCTCAAACCTATCACTCTAATTATCACCTCTCCTATTTCAATCTTAACCTAACCGTGACTGCGTGAGTCACATGTCACGCAACTTCCGTTTAAAAGGTTACTTGGAACTTACTTTCGAATCAGTGAGTTAAATGATACATACCGTTCTAGAAGTTTGACAAAACTTGGGAATACTTGAACTGTCTGCAATCAAAGGTTGAACAATTTAGAATCAAACTCCTTTTTTCAGAATGACCAAGGACTGATTGACTAAAACGAGGAGACTAAAGGAGTTGTTCACCTTCAGGTATGGGATATCACCCCTCCCCCGGTCCTGTGGGTATTTCTCCAGAAAATTCCCCCATCAGGTGAAGACGAGGGGGGGAGGGAGGAAGGAGGGGGGCATAAATATACAAGTCATGCTAACATTCCTAACTCAAGAAAAAAACCGAAATAAAAGGCAACCTTCTGGCGCTGGTGTCTGGCTTGATTACTGCAACAATCGAATTTAAAATATTGTCAAGAATGTTTTGATCAAACTCCTTTTCACAGCAGCAACAAGGATAAAACATTAGATTTTAAAAAGCCTTTTTAACAGACTTTAATAATCTTTTTTCAAAGAATCTATGAAATAAGTTCAACAGTTGGTTTTGATTTCTGTGTTAGCGTCAAAATTTCAACCAGGCAAGAAAACAAACAAAAATAGCTTATGCACAATCAGCCTTCAACTCGTAAACAGGAACACGAAAGTGGAACCAGAGTGTTACGTATTGTGACCCTAACAAATAATGGTCCAGTGACATTGCGTCTTTTTGGATAACGTAGATAACTGCAAACGTCACGTTTGTGCGCTGATCCTTTAAGTGTAAGCAGAGCTGTTAAGTCCGGGGTAAGTGAAAAAATAAAAACTGGGAAAGCAAAGCACGTTACCTCTTCTCCACCGGTCCTCAATTTTTCTTTAATATACACACCATTCTAGCATCCTAACTCAAGAAAAAACGCGGATGAAGAGGCAACCTTCAGACACCCGTGCCTGATGTGATTACTATAACAATCGAATTAAAAATACCTTTCTTACATCCTTAACTCAAAAAAACAACAGATGAAAAAGCAACCCTCGAGCATGGGTGCCTGGCGTGATATTACAACAATCGAATTTCAAATACGGTCAAGAATGTTTTGATCAAAGTCCTTTTCAGAGCAGTAACAAGGATAAAACATAAGATTTTAAAAAGCCTTTTTTAACAGAATGTAGAAATTTTTTTCAAAGAATCTATGCAGTGACTACAACAGTACAGTTGGTTTTGATTTCTGTGTAACTGTCAAAATTTCAACCACACAAGACAACAAATTGCTCATGCACAACAAGCCTTCAACGCGTAAACAGGAACACGAATTTTAAATATAAAAATATTTTAAGAATCTCTCGAATCGCCAGGAGTGGGTTCTGGGGTGAAGAGAAGGGGGGTTCATTTGCACACCATTCCACATTTCCTCTCTGAATTCAAAGCAGACAAAAGACAACATCAAGCAATTACTCAATTTGGCGATTTTCTAACTGCAGTCGTGTCTGGTGTGATATTTCAAGTAATTGGAGTAAGCTCTTGGGCAGAGGTCAAACATATTCGCATATCTTCTTCTAGAATTTTCTGCTCAAAATTTTTTCTTAGAACTGCATGCAAACAATTCTTGGAGCAAACAAGGAAAAAATTCTATATTGAGAGTCTTTCACCGGAGGAAAAACTTTCGAACGAACAATTCAGTTTAAAGTTCACAATCTTCAGCAATAAAACATAACTTACAATTTCATCATTCAAATGCACAGCTAGCAAAGAGCGTATAAGGTTACTAAATTAGGGAAAAATTTTTTTGGACAACGGTGATTTCGAAAAACATCTTAATCGACTGTGGAGTTGTTTTCTGTCAGTTTGTTTCTATGGTGTTCTCGTAGACAACATACATTCGCAAAACTTCCCCAACATCAAAACATACGCAATGACTAAAATCGACAGAAACAACTAAATTACTCTATAACAAAATGTACTCGCCAGCGACCCTAATTTCAGCGCCTTGAAGAACAACTAAGGCTGATAAATGCTATCGTTTGTCTTTCGATCTTTTCACTGCCGCTGTGGATCGTGATGGCCGGCCTCGCACGAAGAAGGCTTGCAATCAAAACTTCCCGATCTGCACATTGAAGGCGAAAACAAAGTGCAATAAACATGCAATAAACGATTATACTTTATCTCATATTGTACCGTTGTCCATAAAAAAAGGATAATTCTCACACCAAATATTCTACTGCTTTAACGAAATGGTACGTTGCGGGGTAATTTCCTTTTGCTCAGTATTATTGTCTAACAAAACAAAGCAGTTCTGTCGATCATTTAACACACGCAGCATTCAGATGATCAAATCATTAAGTGCATCAAATAACGACACTTTTGACATTTTCACTAATCTAGGGTGACGGTAGTAGAAATCGCTGTGCAATTTCACCTTTTGCTGAACCTATTTTAATAAGCTCCTTCTCCTTCAGCGTGTGTCGTATCAATACAAGTATTCTATTCGATCTTTTCACAGCCGCTGTGGATCGTGATTGCCGGGCTCGCACTAAGAAGACTTCTGGCCGTTTGCTTGCAATCCAAACGTCCCGATCTGTACATCGGAGGTGAAAACAAGCGCATAAAATGATAATATCTAAATCGAAGACTAATACTGGATTTCTTGATGTTGTCCAAAAGCAGATAGTTATTTTGTTTCAGTTTCAAAGTTATCAAGTCCTGGACTGCTACAGAAACACTAAAATTACACTCTGACACTATGTACTTACCACCGAGGCTAATTTCAGTGCCTTCAGGAACAAGTAATGCTGATAAATGCTACTGTTTCTCTTTCAATCTCTTCACTGCTGCTGTGGATGGTGATGGCCGGGCTCGCAAAAAGAAGACTCCGAGCCGTTTGCTTGCAATCCAAACGTCCCGATCTGTACATCGGAGGTGAAAGCAAAGCGCATTAAAGAAAAATACTTTATCTAAAATTGCATTTGACGAAGGTAAATAACCGGCATGTACTAAAACCCGAAACAGCGAAGCGAAACGACCGAAACGAAATAGCTGAAACAAGCGAAACCAGCGAAACGACCAAAACAAAACGATCGAAATGAAACCACAGTAACGACCGAAACGAAACCATTACAATCGTTTCGTTTAGATAGTTTCGTTTCGTTTCGTTTCGGTCGTCACGGTCGTTTCGATCGTTTCTTGTCGCTGTTTCGGGTTTTAGTAAATGCCTGAATAACCACAGTATTTTCAAACGAGATAAGACTTGTAATTCAGTATATCAAGAATCGTACTAATTCTGTCAAGGTAGGAGAGACCGTAGTTCTCCAGATGAATAAAGGAAAAATTCCCAAATTGTTGTATGCAAAATGAAATCTATTCAGCATTTGTTAAATGATTTAAGTGAAGCAGGGTTGAACCTTTTCATAGGGCCTTTAAGCTTTGCAGTTTTAGTATACGAGCAAGAATTTGTGACAACACCCTTTACGGATTTACACTAAGCTTTGGTCTCGTTGTAAGCAAACACTGATCGGAATTAGCGTCTCAATTCTAGATTACAAGAGATCTATACTTACTTCTTTAAGGATCCCAGGAACTATTAAGGGAACAAGTCGTCGTTTTCAGCCAGCAAAATGACAAAGTACTGCTCAGAAGCAACCATATACAAAAGTAAACCAAATTTGCATAGCGCAGCATGTCTGATGAAATTGTGTTGACTTTTACGTCAGCAGCAGACAGATGTCGCCTGATCTTATAAGAAATTCAAACAGCAGATGACTAAATCGCAAGTAGGGGTAGGGTTAGGAGGAGGAGGGTCATTAAGGAAGTTTAGTTGTTTCGTCCTCAAAATTCTGGATAAACAACGATATTAAAGGAAAAATCGTTTTCATAGCCTGGGGGGTTGGAGGAAATTTTACTTTTTTCAGCGGAGAGGGGGGGGGGAGGATCACATGATTTTCAGGGGGAGGAGGAATCAGTCTTCTCTAACAGAGTTAAAAGAAGGACTATAAAAAAATTGACTGCAGATTACGGGAGGGGGGTGGGGGGAATCAATAGAAAACCACGGAGCTTCATGGGGAGATCAGGTAAATGTTATTGTTACAAAACTAAAATACACCGCGGTATTCTCTTGGACCATATAAATTCGCAAAACTTCCCCAACATCAAAACAATTTCGTACTCCTTTATTAATCTCGAGATCGAAGGCTAGCACTGTATTTCTTGCTGTCATCCAAAAGCAGTTAAATGGTTAGTTTCAGTTTCAAAATTAGCAAGTCCTGGCCCGCTACAGAAAAATCTAAATTACACTAAATGTCCTTACCAGTGAAGCTAATTCCAGCGTCTTGAGGAACAACTAAGGTTGATAAATGTTATCGTTTGTCTTTCGATCTTTTCACTGCTGCTGTGGATCGTGATGACAGGGCTCGCTAAAAGACTCCTAGCTGTTTGCTAGCAATCCAAATGTCTCGATCTGTTCATCGGAGGTGAAAACAAGCGCATTAAGCGATAATTTCTAAATCGGAAACTAAACCTGTATTTCTTTCTGTTGTCCAAAAGCAGGTAGATCCCGCTACAGGAACAACTCAAATTACACTATAACACAATGTACTTACCAGCGAGGCTTATTTCAGCGTCTTAAGGGAACGACTACTACTGATAAATGCTATCGTTTCTTTTTCAATCTTTTCACTGCCGCTGTGGATGGTGATGGCCGAGCTCGCACGAAGAAGACTCCGAGCTGTTTGCTTGCAATCCAAACGTCCCGATCTGTACATCGGAGGTGAAAACAAGCGCATTAAACGATAATACTTTGTCTAATATTGTATTTGACGACGATGAATAGCCACAGTCTTTTCATACAAGATAAGGTTTGTAATTCAGCAAATCAAGAATCGTAGTAATTTTGTTAAGGTAATAGAAACCATAGTTCTCCAAATGAATACAAGACGAATTCCCAAATTGTTGTATTCAAAACGAAATCGATTTAGCATTTGGTAAATGATTAAAATGACGCAGGGTTAAACTCGTTCATAGAGCCGTTAAGCTTTGCAGTTTGAGCATACGATCGAGAATTTGTGACAACATCCTTAATGGATCCTACACTGAGCTTTGGTCTCGTTGTAATCAAACACTAGTTGGAATTTGCCTCTCAAATCTAGATTACAAGTGATCTATACTTACTTCTTTAAGGATTTTAGGAACTATTGTGTGAAAATTACCGCTCGGAAGCTACCACGCTCTAAAGTGAAACTGATTTGCATAGCGCAGCATTTCTGATGATATTGTGATAACCTCTACAACGTCAGCAGCAGACAGATTTGCGCCTTGATCTCATCAGAAATTCAAACAGCAGATGACTAAATTGTAGGTAAAGGTAGGGTTAGGAGGCGGAAGGTCATTAAGGAAGTTAATTCGTTTTGGGCTTAAATTGTGAATAACCAGCGATAAAGAAAGAGTAATTTTTATAGCCTGAGGGAGGGGGGGGAGAGGCTGGAGGAAAATTGTTTCTCTTGGGGGGAGAGTGGGAGTTCGTATGGGTTTCAAGGGAGACGGAGGGGGAATCAGTCGTCTCTAAAAAAGTTAAAAGAAGGACTATAGAAGATTGACTGCGGATTAGGGGGGGAATCAATAGAATACCACGGGGCCTTATTGGGGGATCAGACAAATGTTATTGTTACAAAACCAAAATACTCACCACCATCCCTTTCAGGGAATGACTAATGACCAGACCAAGTCTCCTCTTTCGCAGGGTGTGGTAAACTCGTTGGTGAAGACACAAGTGTCCCAGGCCCGGTTCATACGTCGCATTTCTGCCGTGTCGAATTCAATTCAACGAATTAAATTCGGCAGAAATTCGACGTCTGAATCGGCTGCCGCATTTCTGCCGCACGTTCGACTAGTCTTGTCGCATTATCCGACAGAAATGCGACACCGATTCAAACGTCGAATTTCTGCCGTGTCGAATTTAATTCATACATTATGTTAATGTATTGAGCATGCGTAGACTGAGGCTAGCTATAAAAAGATGGCGTCACGAAGGGAAGAGACTTCAGATTCAGAAGAAGAAAGCTCTTTTTCTTTGTCTGACAATGAAAATTTGGCCCCGCCGAATAAAAAGAGACGAGGCAGAAAAGCGCAATGGCGAGATTGTCACGTCGCCGACAGGATCGATAAACTTGTGTTGCATTTTGATGAGACAAAATGAGAACAATCAACAGCAAAAGTTGAATTATTAGTCTATGCTTTTCCTGAAGACGATGCAGCATATACTGTTGCAGTGTCAGCCTCCTCCTTCGCCTTCCTTCAAAAACTTTTTGAAAAATAAAGAGCCTCCGTTTAGTATCTTCGTCCGCCATATTAGATAGTTACGTCTAGTTACGTAACCAATGTAACATTTTTCCGCTGACGGACCTGCACCGCAGTATCAATTCAAAGAATTAAATTCGGTAGAAATTCGACGTATGAATCAGCTGTCGCATTTCTGCCGCACTTAATTGAATTGAATTCGACACGGCAGAAGTGCGACGTATGAACCGGGCCCCAGACGCACGTCTCGAGAAAAAAAGGAACGATTAATTCATGAATGCGTCACGCGTTGTGTGACGCAATGTGAAGTTACGAGAGGAACCGTTACGGGGAATGAAATATGGTCGGTTAACAACTATAAATATTTCGAAATTGAACATTTTACACGTAAAAATTAATAAAACTTACTCTCATCTTGTGTATCCGTTGTTGTTTTTGGCGATTTCTGCCATTTTAAGCTTGCTTTCCCCATCACTGTTACTCCTGAACAGAAAGGGTTTCCTCTCGTAACTCAACACCGCGTCACAGAACGCGTGACGCTTACATGAATAAATCGTTCGCTTTTTTCTCGAGACGGGAGCTTGGGATACCATTGGTGAAGGTAAAGACTTCAATTGACCTTAACAAAGCCTTTTACGTCATCGATACTTCCAGAGGTGGCCACTTTTTATAAGGTGGCTTCTTTTGCTGGGTGGGGAGAGAGAGGGGATGGGGGGGGGGGCGGTTAGTGGGGGAGTCACCAGTTTAGAGATGCGAGAGCTTTGGTAAAGCTGAAACGACAAGTGGCGTTGTATATGGCCCATTCTAAGTTAAAACAGATAATTACACTGGGAAAACATTTTTCACTAGAATAAGAAGTATATTCGCACGTAAGTCAACTGAAAATGTCAAGTTCTGCCTTTACAGGTAAAGCTATTCAAACAAAAACCTACCATCGCTATACCTAATACAAATTACAAAAGCTTTTCAATACAAAGGAAATCAATTTTTTGGTTGGTACTTTTCAGAGGATTGAAAAGGAAATTTTTTTATCCATAATGGCTGTTACTGTGGAAGTATGTATAAAACTTTGCTTATTTGAAACCCACTCATTCAGAATTAATAAAAATATTATTTTATAAAAAGATGTGAAGAAATTAATTCACTCTTTAGTATAAAGGTGATCAGCATGAAAAAACATAAAGTTGAAAATTCAACACGTTGATTGTTTATTGAATGTTCTGGAGCCTTGATTCAAGGCTGGTAGCCTTCACAAAATTGAAAAGTTTCTTTTTGTCATCAAATATATGCTGATTAAATTTCAAGTCATTGCTAGATTTTTGCCACCATTTCCAGCCAATTTACAATGGTAATAGAACTGAGTGGAGTCTAATTAGGTCTGTTGCTATCATACTCATGATTGACAAAATTGGACGACTGCAAAGCGGGACACCAATTTGTCAATCACGAGTATGATTACAGAAAGAATTGAATAATAAGAAGTCCTGTTACCAATTAATTGAAAACAACAAATACATTTAGGTTAAATATCTCTGGTTAGAGACAACGTCTAAAGTGAAAATTATGTCTCCATTTTGGTGCTCATTGATTAAGCAGTTTTTTTCATGTCATTCAATAATTTGGCCAAAATGGCATAGGTATCTCTTCCATTCTTTAACCGCGATTCAGCATACTGGATGAGACGTAACGGATCATCTATATTTAAATTAAAAAAAACAAAAATTAAAATAAATCAAGTAAGCAGATTGTCTACTGCAGTTAGAGCAAAATGACAATTTCTTTTATGTGCCCTTAACAAATATTTAAATCATCTGCCATTTCTCCTCTGTTTATTATGCCAGCGCAAAGGATTCATTGTAAACCAAGGAAAATGGTTGAAAATCAAATTGTTGATGAGTGATTTTGTCACTTTGGCTTCTCAGAGGTTAATGGTACTTGCTCATCACTTTCAAGTTAGCCAATCAGTGTGTACAAAAAATACTATTCACTTGTTTTTGGTTCTTGGGTTTGGCTTTTTCCAGTGCTTTTGTTGCGTTCTCATACTCAACTAGTTTACATGTACGACGGAAAAGCATCTCCTGCAGGGTAAGAGATGGACAAAACAAGTGCAGTAAACAGTTAAAATAATCATCTTGAGACAGCAAGAAGAAATAACCAATTAAAAAAAGGGGTTTTCAAAGTTAGGGCACTGGAATTGTAATCCAGAAGTCCCACATTCCAGCTCATCTGTACTTGATGGTTCCAAATTCAATTATACCACAAAGCATTGTAAATTAAAAAAAAAAAAACTCTTCAAGTCATGACTCTGTTCCACCATTCCAGTCTTTGTTTGTTTTCCATCCCTTTTGCTTAGCAGTATGAAAATGAAATGTAAATTACTCCAAAGGGTGCTTTCTCAACAGATAACCTCTCTCTTGTGATACATTCATGTAAATGTACTAATGCTTGCCAATGAATTGAAAAAATTGAATGCAATAGAGATAGAGGGGGTAGAACCCAGTGTTCTCATTCAAGACACAACCCACAAATCATTTGGGTTATGAGAAATAGATTGGTCAACAGTCTGGCTGATGACTTTTTGTTGTTGTTTGGTTTAGATGTGCAGTGATCCTGAGCTTTTCTCAGGCTGTGATAATTCTCTCATCCCACCCCACCCCAAAAGAAAATAGTCACCTCCTTTCCCCTTCCCTAACCCTGCCCACAAAAGGAAAGCCAGTATCCTTTAGAGAGTTAAATAAGATCTAAGTTTTCCAATACATATTTCACATACCTTAATTGGCAGCATCCATGTATCTGGAATAAAGTTCTAAAGTAAAACCTAATGTGTTGTCATCATTAGTGGACATAACATCCAGTGATTCCTAAAGAAAGGAGAAGACAAACAGACAAGTAAGACAAAACAAATTAAACTCTTGGAATTGAAAATACTGCCAGCAACACTAGTTCCTGTCTAAAAATGCTATCATACCTTGACACCATTTAGTGCACTTGAAAAAGTCACAAAAATCCTGTAAAAGTAAAAAAAAGCTTTTAAAATTAGCTTTTTATTACACCCTGACATCAGAAGGTATATTCTCAATACTGTTCTTGGTACATATTCTATTATACTGACATGGAGAAGTTGTTCAACAATCAAGAGTTTCTTTGTTTTTTTCTATCATTTCCTTTATTCTCATGACCTTAATGTACTATGCAGCAGTGATATGGTGAGGAGAATTTAGATGCTGATCACTTCAACAAGAGAGGAAGACATAACTATCATGCTAAGGTCTTGATAGGTCTTGATTACATCTTATTGCCAGTTCTCATGATGGTTACAGCAAGTAGAGCTAACATGTAAGATGTGGTAAAACAGTGGTTATTCACATGGGAAAAAAAATCAGCCAAATTATATGTCTGGTCCATCATTGCTTGCATTGGAAGTTTGTCACCACAGGTTAATAATGGAAAGATATGAAATAAATATTAATTATTACAAAATCATATCATTTAGCAATTTCAGACAAAGAACAACAAACCCTTTCAATTCCTTGGTACTATTATCATCACCAGCAGATGCTGTCATGATGCCAGAACTAAAATTATCCACTGCTAATGCAACATCTGAAATTCACAAAGAAATTCAAAGTTACTAAACTTACATATGTATCAATATGCCATCATGGTGAGATTGTCATAATCACACAGTATCATTTATTATCAAAATCAATCATATATTTTGTAACATCCTGATACATTACAATACTGTATGATTAAATAATAATTCAGGTAGGTCTTTGCCACCCTTATGTTGTTTTTACATGGATGTTCTTTAGATATCAATGTTTTTAGCCATACTTTCTGTTAAAATTCACTAGACTGGACCATTCACCAAAATCATGAGATTTGAAGTTGTAATTCACTATTTCAGCCTAAACAACCTTAATGCAGATTACACATTCCAGCAAATAAAACATTGCTACATACATTGCTGACTGTTTACCATTTTGGTGAAGTTCTACAAAAAAACACAGTAGAAAAACATTTATTTATTTAATCTCAACATTGTCAACTCTTACTTAGAAGCTAAAACCAAATCTGACTTTCCTCTAAAACCTTGTTCTCATCATAGGTGCTGTTTGGCACATTAAACCAATTTACAGAATCATAACTTAATTGTTTATGTTATTATTGACAATTAGACATTCTGGCTTTTCAACGACAGTTTCCAGCAGAGTTGGCATTTTGGAATTCCAGGTCTTTTTTTCCCTCATAAAAGACCCCTAAAGCAAACCAACAAGATGCATGTAAATGTAATCTATCCTACACCTACAAGTAGCTCAGGGTGCAGAATCCTAGCCCAGACTGACGTGGTGGCAGAGAGAAGCATTTACACCATCAACCCTTAAACTCCCATGCATGACCAAAACATTATTTCTCCTCACCACATCAATACAACACCAAGCAGGCAAGTGATGCTCCGATTATTAGTTGATTCAAAACCAAATTCTCCCAACTAACATCATATGAATTGTGTGGCAGAAAGAGAAGGGAATTACTGAATCATAATGCACCCCTAGAAAAATATTACTACTACTGACCCCATATGTCTCCTTGGTAAGTGGTGTGTACTCTTCCACAAAATCTCTTTTCTTCTGAAACAAGATCCTAACCAAAAGGAATAACTTCTGGTTATTTGTATTTCTAGGAAGGCCAAGTCATTCTTGTAATTGTTAAATTCAAAAGAAAGTTAGGTCATCTGTGAGCAGGGCCACTGTAACCCTTTAACTCCCAGAAGTGATGAACATGTAACTTCTCCCTTTAATATCCATATATTATTCAGCAAACAGGTAATCAGAATACTCAGACTCATCAGGTACAAGATATTACCCTGATTGAACACCAAATTCTTGTAACTAATTTACAAGGAAATGTGTAGCAGCTAGAGGGGAGAATTAATAACCAGATCTTGGGAGTTTAAAGGTTAATTGCACTTTGTCAAGTGTTTCTTCACCCACAGAAGAGAATGAGGCCTAGTAGAGCAACACAAGCTGCTGAGAGGCCTGTGAAGGGTTAACAGTGACAAGAAGGACCAAGTAATTAGCAGCTTAATCCCTGAGAGTGACTGACATCTAATTTCTCCTTACCATATCCCCACTGAACCAAACATTAAGGCCAGGAGAATAAAGGAGCTGATCACAGACTAAAGAAGCTCTTGATTGTTAGACAAATTCTCCATGTCAGCAACTTAGAAAATGTATAGAGAACAGTATGGAGAATATGCATACTGATGTTAGAGTGTGAAGGGTTAAAACACTGTCTCTCTGTATGCCATAATTCAAACTACAATAATTCATATTTCACAGCCCTGAATGAGACATACACTGTATGTATGATCCAAAACCAAATTCTCTGAACAAACATCATATGAATTGTATGGCAAACAGTAAAGAGAATGACTGAATCATAATGCACCCCTGGAGTAAGATTCTATTTGGAAAAATATAACAACTACTGACCCCATATGTCTCCTTGGTAAGTGGTGTGTACTCCTCCACAAAATCTCTTTTCTTCTGAAATTCTTCATCAAGATCCTAACCAAGAGGAACAACTTCTGGTTATTTGTATTTCTAGGAAGGCCAAGTTATTCTCATAATGGTTAAATTAAAAAAAAAGTTAGGTCATCTGTGAGCAGGGCCTCTATAACCCTTTATCACCCAGAACTGATAAACATGTAACTTCTCCCCATAGTATCCATGCATTATTCAGCAAACAGGTAATCAGAATACTCAAACTCATCAGGTACAAGATGTTATGCTAATTGAACTAAAAATTCTCATAGCTAATCCACAAGGACAAGTGTAGCAGCTAGAGGGAAGAATTGAAAATCAGATCTTGGGAGTTTAAGGGTTAATTGCTCTTTGGCCAAAGTGCTTCTTCACCTGCAGGAGAGAATGAGACCTGGAGCAACATGAGCTGGTGAGAGGCTTGTAAAGGGTTTAACCCTTTAACTCTCACAAGTGATTAACATGAAACTTCTCCCTATAATATCCATACATCATTCAGCAAACAGGTAATGAGAATATTCAAACTTGTCAGGTAGAAGCTGCTATCTTGATCTAGTACCAAGTTCTCAAAACTAATTTATAAGGAAATACATGATAGCAGCTAAAGGGGAGAATTTACAATCAGATCTTGGGAGTTAAAGGGTTAACACTGATAAAGAAGGACCAAGTATTCAGCAGTTTAGTCCCTAAGAGTGACTGACATCTAATTTCTCCTTACTGTATCCCCCCTGAATCAAACATTAAGGTCAGGAGAATAAAGGAGCTGATCACTGACTAGAGAAGCTCTTGATTGTTAAACATGTCAGCATCCTAGAAAATGTTTAGAGAACAGTGTGGAGAATATACATACTGATGTTAGGGTGTGAAGGGTTAAAACAGTCTCTCTGTATACCACAATTCAAACTACAATTATTCATATTTTACAGCCCTGAATGAGACATACACTGTATGTAATTAAACAATAATCCAGTGATATCACAAGTTTACTAAATAAAGACTTCTTAGATAAAAAAATCAAAACAAAACAAAAAAAACAAAAAAAACCCTAGAACATTTTGTACCTTGTGACTATGATGCCTGAAATCATCCACAGCTCATGATATAGACTTGTCCTAAGACCCTTTTTCACTTTGCTTCTCACTGCAAGCTATATGTAATTAAAAAAAAGTGTTTATACCTTACACTGTAATTGTATGAGCATGAGAGATGCCATTAAGCCACTGATCACTGAGTTGAAAAGAGATTAATTTCTCAGAGCAAGGAGTTTAATAATGATTATCAAACTTAGTTTTACCAAGTTGCAACAGACATTTTGTCACAAACGAAATCCCCCAGGCATATACATACAATCAGCAAGAAAATTGTCAACATACTACCATTGAAATGGCAATATTCTGGAATAGCATACCAATTATATATTCCTTACTTTCAACTCTTCTTCTCATGTACAATGTTTCTTTAATTGTTTTACACCATTCTACAACATTGACTGGTGGATGAGGTTATTGTTGCAGTGAATTGTAGTTCAATTTTCACTCCATTTCTATATAATTCCTTAGAGGTGGCTCAGTGGATGTTGTGTCAACTGATGTTATCTTTAAAACATTTATGACCCCTTAAGATGAAAATAGTCACAATTATTGTTGATTATATGAAAAATATACCTATGGAGTTTAAAACAAGTGTTGTTTTACCATAGTATGTCAGTTTACAAATTTTTTGGAAAACATCACCAACACTCACAGGGATCATGGCCAAATATCTGTAAGAGTATCTTATTATTTGAAAAACTCACATTGTCCTCTTTCAAAACCTTTTGCAAATCTTCATCTTTTGAAAAGTCTGGGTGGCTGACAACAAGTTGAAAAAATCTGAAAAACATTAAAAATTGTAATTCTTGAGATGGGCTAATATACAATTTAAACATGAGAATCAACAATGTCTCCCAGAAAGTATATTAAATTTTAGAGAAAATAATATCTTCAAGAAAAACTGAATCTTTCCTGAGGAAGTTTCTCTAAGATCTGTTTGTTGTTGGGTAGTTTTCTTGATCATTTTGGTTTTACTTTGCCAGTTTACTGGGAGAAAAAACTTAAGTGGAAATTTAACCCTTTATATCCCAACAGTGACTAACATCAAATTTCTCCTTACAATATCACACCTAAATCACAAGTTAAGGTCATGAGTGTAAAGGAAATGATCATCAACAAAAGAAGCTTTTGATTGGTAAACAAATTCTCCTTGTCAGCACCTTAGGAAATGTATAAAGAGCTGTATGGAGAATATGAATACTGAATTTAGGGTGTAAAGGGTTAAAAAAACTTTCCCAACCCACTGTTTTTCTTTCCAATACTCTGTAATCTGCTGTAAATCCATACAATTACTCAACTGTCCCCTTTTCCTATTCCTTCATTACTCCTTTCCATTGGTTATCCTCAATTTCTTTACTCTACCGTTGTCTTTGTTTCAGCATTAAAATATACCAGTTTTTCTCCTTTCTTCCATTTCTCTGAACATTCCTCTGTAACCCAAATCCACATCGTCCCTGAATTTCTGTCTTACCAGTCCTTTATGATGTGTAGTTCAGTAGCTCGATCTGCGGCGCTTGGTAACCACCCTGTCTCACTTCGCTAACAAACCACCAGCAGAGTTCTATTTGTGTAGTGCGTCAATAGGATGGTTTCCAAATGACAAAGTACCGGCTGCATCTATGGAAAATGAATGCCTAATGGCAACGATGCTACTGACTCTAGATCGTTACTACCAGAAAGCAAGGCTGGTCATCAAGTTAGCAGCCATGTACAGCTTTTTTGGCCTTGTTAGGCCTGATAAATAAGACGTTGCTCACATAAGGGGCTTGGGTAGCTTATGAAAAAATGTTTTGAATTACATATGGTACATTTGCAGAAAGAATTGGAGGTGTGGAGGCCCCATAGTCTGCATCTGGAGTCTGAGTCGAGAGATTCCTATTCAACCCTGGGGCATGATTTTCGAAGTTCCACTAACTTCAGAAGAACAAATATAACATTTACAAATTAAATTACATGATACGCAATGATGATGCGAGTCTTCGTCCAGGCACTAGTGAGTTCTTTTTCTTTCCTTGTCGTCTTTACTGTTTGCATTTCAAATTTGTCAAAATCTCTATCTCGAAAGAAACATGGCAAACAAAATCCGCCTGGCCCGTTAACTTCCCAGATCTTTCGAGAAACGGGCTCCTGGCCTTTTTCATAGGAAGGGGTTTTTTTTCACAATCGTTAGGCCTCTCTCTCTAAACAGGATTACAAATAAGTACCGCTGAACTGTGAGCCTAAAACGAATCGTCTCCCAACTAACTGTTGCATTTCAAATATCTATGTCAATCATTTACAACATGGAGTCCTTGCTTTGGGAGTCAAAGATCTGATACCATTTGTAACTCATTCGCGTTTTTCCACTTTTAGGGATTTTCTAAAAAGGTTTTTTAAACAAAAAAATCAGCAATTATTCATTTTAAAAACTTCTTTTACAGAAACACGCCAGCCGACGACTCTGCTCAAAATTCAGCTCCACTACCTAGCTCATCAGTGCAGCCAGCAAATTCATCAGCAGATCGCCAGCAACTTTATCGCACTTTACACCACTTATTTGGGACCACACAATGGCTGCGATTAACTTAGGTTATGCACAATCGAAAATGTCGAGGTGGAATGTGGAGACCAGGCAGGAACACTTCGAAAGAGAGACTTAGGAAGTAATCAGCTCTCATCAAGAATTTCACTTTCCATTAGTTTTGATTTAAAAGTTCCACTGCCCGGGAACACGACTGAAGCTGATCTTAATCAGACAACATGAAGAAATTTCCAGTAGCCTATTATTAAAGTTTAACAGAGCAGATATGAATCTAAAATATCAGTGGGATTTCCTTAGTTTTCGATGCTTCAAAACCACCTCAAGTCCGCTTCGTGCGCCTTTTATGTGATAGTGGACAGGTTCTAAGAGGCTCCAAATGTGGTAAGCAGAGTTTGTTATCAAAAAAATCCTTAAGAATCTCAAAACACAAAGTGACTGGTTAACTTACTTTGCTTAAAAGATTCTTATTTTGTCCAAGATAGTTGGTTACGCTGGCACTTTTCCATAAGCAAGTATTCTAAAAAATAATTTGATCGCTTTAGACAAACAGGAGCAGTGAGATGCATGATGCAAATGAAAGAATAGCCAGATAATTTTTTATTTCACGTTTGCTAAGTACTTCCCTATAACTATGAAATTTTCTAAAATGCCCGAGTTTTCCAAAGTGGCCATAAAAGCAATTTCACTTCCGCTTTATAATTGGTTTATTTAAGAAAATAGGTGTTATACGATTGGCTGCCTACTCTAGATCAACAATCTTTCAAAGGCGCAGAATTTCTTCGCAGAAGGCATTTGAAAAATTATGTGAGTAGAAAAAACGTATTGAAAGCGCTAACTCTAACTTAAGGAGAACTAAAATCTTCCCATAGCTTTTAAGCCCCTAGATGTTTACGGAGTACTTGGCTAAGTTTAGACCCTATCGTAAGTAATAAGAAAGATGTAATTAACTCAACGAAGGAAGCATATCATAACCAAGCACCAAAAAGTCATTCTTTTAGATGAATCAACGTACAAAACATTTCTCCTGAAAATGAGTTTCCTCGCAAGAGGATGAAGAATGATTGTAATACAAGTATCGAAAAGGCAATGCACTTGCCTTACTATGCAGTCAGATGCTATAAACAGCTCTGAAATGGCTGACTCAAACAGTTTGATGATAGGTCAAACCTTTTTAAACATCATCGTCCCTTTTTTGCTATTTATAGTGAGCTGTCCTGTTGGATACTTCCACAATACCTCAGATTGCCAGGCATGCGTAGTGGATCATTACCAGGATAAAGAGGCGCAGATTTCTTGTGTTCCTTGTCCATCTGAGACATCAACGTTTGGCGCGTTAGCATCTAGATGGCAGGGAAACTGTGAAGGTCTCTAAAAAAATTATACTAGATGTCTTATTTTGACTTATGGTGAATTTATTTGTACTGCTGTAAACAATATTCGTATTTGACCGCTTGCCAATTCTTATTTTCATCAGCAAATTCCAAAACGTCAAATGCCGATGGGCAAGGGACATCAGGTCACCTTCTTGATGTCATCATTGCCATGGCAATAGTTGTACCAGTCATTCTAATAATCTTTGTCTGTGGAAGCAAAGAATGTAAGTCAAAAGCATCATTTTCTTTTTTTTTTTATGGTTGTCATTATCGTCACCATAAAAATTTCTTACTGTTATTTTTACTGCCGTCGTGGTTTTTCAAAAGTGGAATAGAAACCGATAGAGTTAAATTGCAATGGACGAAAAAGAGGTGAAAAGGCTTAGGAAGGGTGAACTGGCGGGAACAGAGCAAGGGTGATGGTGGGGTAACGTGTTGACCGCGTTCAAGCCAAAATTGCCATAGCTCGTCCCAATATCAGTAAATTAACAACAGGAGGCATTTAACTAATCGTACTGGATGCCAGGTTTATTCATCGCTGAAAACCATTACCTTCTTCGCCCTCCCCCATTCCCTTGCCGATTCATCAAGTTTCTCTCATAGTTTGCCAGTTTCCCTTGATATTTACTAAACCACCGCAATTCCCAACTTTAATATATCCTCTCCTCAGATCCTTTGTGATATCGGCATCTAAAGGTTACCTCCACTACACAACAGCCCACGCACAAAGCATAAAACAAATATTCTTATTTTGGCTGAGTAAGGCATTAACAAAGTTAAGATTTTGTCTTATTTCGGAGTTCCAAGACGCGTTCGCTTGAATGACATAGCATCACATAGCAAGGTTTGATACATACTAGCTAGTTAAAGATTCATGTCTCTCTTTCTCAGCTATTTTGTCTTTCCTCCCTCAGAAGACCTCGGCGAAGAACATCTGAGACCAGGGGACACAACAATCCAGCATATGAAGATCCAATGAGTACCCGAGTCTATGAGGAAATTGAAGAATTGCACTTTCCGAGTCCTCATTCTCATTATCAATTACTGAACACGGAACCACGTACTTACGCGGAGCTTCGAAACAGTCACTCTAAAGCCTAAGGAAATAGTTTGACGACTTCAGATAATCTGAGTTGAGATTCTTTTTTGCTATAGTCCTACCTTCACCGGTTTTACCCGTGGATATGCAATGCATAGGAAAAAGCTACGCGCTAACGCGGCCTAGGAAGTCTGGGGAGAGCATACATATATCTTATATAGGATGCGAACCCAATGTTAGTTTTGGCAAATCAATTAAGGAGAGCTCTTGTAGAGATGACGGCTAATTTTGTACCGATAATGTACTGCGCAATAGCCCTTTTATCACAATTTGAACAACTGAACATTCCCTCGTGACAATTTGTTGGGAGAGTGGAAATCAAATGTCAAGGTTGTTTTGGTAAACTTAGACTTGACCCGCCGAAATAACCATTTATATTCTGCACGTTATATCCACGAGTTCATCATAAAGTCACTTGGATCTTGTTATACAGCATCTATTGATGGGTTCTGGTGCGGGAAGTCTATAAGGATTAGAGGAAAGGGTCAACACTGGCCGCAATTCAACGATAAAACCGCACACGTAGACAATTCAAATCCAGTGCCTTGGACAGTGCAATACGTTACAATCAAAGAAGTACTTGGAGTAACGAATTCAGAATAAAATGTTTCATTCTTAGTTGGATTTGGATCTTTATCATTATCTTCATCTTACAGGAGTATCTCATCAAAAAATGTATTTTAAATTTCGTTTTCCAAAAGTGTTTGTAATACCGCATTTGTTCCCCTTTTCACTTGTGTCCCGAAATATTATGGAGAAGTAAAACATGTTACAATTCTACCCTTCAGACGAACAAAAATCTTACTAACTTTTTCCATCAATAAATAACTCCACCCCATGAAAGTAACTTCTTTACGACATGATAATGATCACCCAAGCGCTATCCAGGCTTTAATTAATCTTTCGTTAGAAATTTTTGACTGGGGAGAAGGGGAGGGAGCCCTGTGTGACAAAAATTATTGATGTTTTCAACTCCCAAGTCCCATTAACAAAAACTTGAACTTTCGTTAAAAATTTACTCCAAGATGAAAGAGGAGTTTGTAGGAATGTGGGTATTAGGAATTGTGAGCCAGTACATTGTGAGACTTCACCGCGTCGTTGAAGATCTTTATCGAAGTTCGCTCTTCGATTCCACAAGAATGAGAGGTTACTTCCACTCAACCTTGGATGTTAAACGGGTACTGATGAAGAAGTAACGGGATTTCCTTCTTAGTTTCCTGTGGCATGTTAGCAAATTAGTTTATCCAGACTATTTTCCTTCTAAGAGGTTCGGAACAAATGATGTTTACTTCTTTAAGACAACCGCTGATTAGACTCTTGTGATTGAGGCTCACGTGGGTCTTGATGACATGTGGCAGGGGGGAGAGAGAGAGAGAAGCGGGCGCGGGAGGTGAGCAGCAGTTTTCGATTTTTCAATTATAAGGTGCTGAAGCGTTTAGTAAAAAATTTAATACGTTTTCTGTGAACAACGAAATATCATGGATTTTGTTCTAATATCTAATAATATCTATTTCTACTCTTTTTTCAGCTAGTAAAACATTGTTTTTGTTAAATCGCTCGTTTTTGTGTTTGTTTTATAAAGGGCATGACAGTTTTCGTAAAATCGACCTCCAGTGTTACCTTAAATTTGAGCCTCGATATGGGTCGCTACAAGTGTTCGCTGGGTTGATCAGAAAATCTCTCATAACTCGATAAATTTAAAAGATCAGATGAAGTGGATTGTGGTGCTAGTATAAGGACATGAAAGTCTTTCAATGTACAAGGAATCAGCGAAATCTATTTTCAAGCTAGATCGGCCGGACCACTTTTATGGATACTCTCTCTTAATTATGAATATGAATAAAAATCATCAATTTAAAAGAGCCCGATTCTGAAAAAGAAGCACTGATAAGCAACTTCAAAATTTCTTTACTTGGGTGCATATTCTGACTGTTGATTATCCGTCGAACTGCAACCTTTTGTAGCAACCTAAGAAATGAGAAAGTAATGAACTACTTGTTCAGAAATAAAACCATATCAATTGCGCGAGTTTCCAGATCGGAATATTAAAAGCACAAATTTTGCAAGATATTATGAAAAAATTATAATGGTCTAAGTTCTCACGTGCAAAGAAAACACAACGAGTAAACCTAAATTAAAGACCAACAACGTCTATCAATCAGCACAGTTACTAAACTATTAACATGAGTCTCTTTTCTTCTTTTTCAAAACAGCTTCAGGGTCATCAACTCTCTTTCTTTTCTGTTTAAGCCGAGATAAGTTCCTGCTGACCTCTAGTGTCCTTACATCTTCTTGACCATACTTGGAGATATAAATTACCAGTGCACGCTTATAGAAGTCTTTTGCTTCATCTGTGTCGCCCAGATCGCTGTGTAAAGCAGCCAGATTGCTGTAACACCTTGCAACATCAACATGCTTAGCTCCCAGCTTTTTCAGACGAATCTCCAGTGCACGCTTATAGCAGTCTTTTGCTTCAGCTGTCTCGTCAAGATCACTGTGTGAAGTACCCAGATTGTTGTAAGAGGATGCAACATCAACATGCTCAGCTCCCAGCTTTTTCAGACGAATCTCCAGTGCACGCTTAAAGCAGTCTTTTGCTTCAGCTGTCTCGCCCAGATCTCTGTGTGAAGTACCCAGATTGTTGTAAGAGGTTGCAACATCAACATGCTCAGCTCCCAGCTTTTTCAGACGAATCTTCAGTGCACGCTTATAGCAGTCTTTTGCTTCATCTGTGTCGCCCAGAGCCTTGTGTAAAGTGCCCAGATTGTTGTAAGAGGTTGCAACATCAACATGCTCAGCTCCCAGCTTTTTCAGACGAATCTTCAGTGCACGCTTATAGCAGTCTTTTGCTTTATCTGTGTCGCCCAGATCACTGTGTAAAATACCCAGATTGTTGTAAGAGGTTGCAACATTAACATGCTCAGCTCCCAGCTGTTTCATCTGAATCTCCAGTGCACGCTCATAGCAGTCTTTTGCTTCATCTGTGTCGCCCAGAGCCTTGTGTAAAGTACCCAGATTGTTGTAAGAGGTTGCAACATCAACATGCTCAGCTCCCAGCTTTTTCAGACGAATCTTCAGTGCACGCTTATAGCAGTCTTTTGCTTTATCTGTGTCTCCCAGATCACTGTGTAAATTACCCAGATTGTTGCAAGAGGTTGCAACATCAACATGCTCAGGTCCCAGCTCTTTCATCTGAATCTCCAGCGCACGCTTATAGCAGTCTTTTGCTTCATCTGTGTCGCCCAGAGAACTATGTAAAGTACCCAGATTGTTGTAAGAGGCTGCAACATCAACATGGTCAGGTCCCAGCTTTTTCAGACGAATCTCCAGTGCACGCTTATAGCAGTCTTTTGCTTCATCTGTGTTGCCCAGATCACTGTGTAAATTACCCAGATTGTTGTAAGAGGTTGCAACATCAACATGCTCAGGTCCCAGCTCTTTCATTTGAATCTCCAGTGCACGCTTATAGCAGTCTTTTGCTTCAGCTGTTTCGCCCAGAGAACTGTGTAAAGTACCCAGATTGTTGTAAGAGGTTGCAACATCAACATGCTCAGGTCCCAGCTCTTTCATCTGAATCTCCAGTGCACGCTTATAGCAGTCTTTTGCTTTATCTGTGTTGCCCAGATCACTGTGTAAAGTACCCAGATTGTTGTAAGAGCTTGCAACATCAACATTCACAGGTCCCAGCTTTTTCGTTTGAATTTTTAATAGCCATTTACCATAGACTAGCGCCGCTCTAAACTCACTGTGGTTTTGGCACATGTCATTAAGGCTCCGAAGGCCATCCGGAAAATTACACGAGGCTCTTTCGGTCGCTTCTGGTATTCCTTTCCCGAGTGACATGTCTTTAATTTTTGAACTCAAGGTTTGAAGATGGGGAACTATTCTTGTTCCCACAACAATAGATTCTAGCTCTTCAAATTTTGAGAAAGACATAACTGCGCCATACACCACTTTGTGGCTTTGACCCTTTGCGAAACCTTTTGTCGCAGATTTAATAACATCAAGAACGACACCATGGACTCGAATATAAACACCAGTTGATTCTTCTTCAATTAGCAACAGTGAACATTGACTCATCCTCGTTCTTATCATATCTTCATCTTCAAATTCGTCATCAGTTGTTTTAACATACTCGATAATAATGTCTTGCAGTATCGGCTGTGATGCACACATTGAAAGAAAAAGGAACATGTGATGCAAAATTATATCATTTTCCATCACCATTTCGACAGCAAGTGTTATTACTTTGGTCATGGTCTTCGGATAGGCTCGATTTGTCTTAGCAAGAATGCTTTCAGTGTTGCTTCGTTTCCCCTCTTCCAATTTCTTCAAATAGTCGGTCCAGCCAAATTTCGAGGTTCCTTTATTCTGACGATTTTGTCTCACATACGTGGCTGCGGCTGCCAATGAAAGTGGCTGGTAGTCTAGTTTTTTTGCAATTCTGTTTTCCATCTTGGCATCTGAGATACCAGAAAGGAGGTTAAGCAGAAAGCATGCATCATCAGGATGCATTCCTTCGCTGATTGAGATATTTCGTATGGAAGAGCTTGACAACGGTATAGACGCAGTATCTTGTGTTGTTATTAGCATCTGACCCCTCGCCCACAACTCGCTGTCTGCATCTGGCAAATAATCGCTTGTGCGAGATTCGCTGGTCACATTATCAACTACCAACAGCCATGAAGCGTAATGCTCAATTTTTGTACTTATTAAGGTCTTGAAATATGAAATCTTCTGGTCTGTGTTCAAATCCTTGGAGCCGTAAGTGTTTGTTATTTCATACCCGGGACATTTGCATTGTTGAGCGAAACGGACATACGATTTCAAAAGTTCTTCTGAGTTTTCAGCATTCAACGTCATGACAAATGAAGCTGCGGAAGGTACTTGTTTGACTTCGTCGTAAAATCGTCTGGCTGCTAAACGGGCCAGCTGAGATTTTCCACTTCCTGGATTTCCTGACAAATACAGTATGCTCAACCCATCATTGGCGTCTTTTAGTGTTTGGAGGTTTTGTAAAACTTCACCAACTTCAGATTCCCGACGAGCGATGTCGTGGCTAGGTTTGGGAGGGAGAATACAAAATGGAGAGACATCGGAATGTAATTGCTCTTCTAGGGCAAGCCTCTGTTCTTCTTTTTGTTGAAGTTCCTTTTCCTTTTCCTCGTATTTTTGTTTCAATTTTTCAAACTTCATTGTAACTTCGTTTAACCCCTCTGTAGGGAAGTTTTCCTGATTTTGAACTTCACTGATTTTCCATGTGAGGAGATCGAGTTCGTCGAATGCAGTTTTAGCCCTCCTAAGAGCCTCATGGAAAAGTTTGTCGCAGAGTTTGCTTCCTTTTACATGTGCAAATACGTCATTTCGAACTTCCCTTAGTTCGTTCACCTTTGATTTAATCGATAATTCGAGACGAGGATTGTGCCACTTACCAATGCAATCTGAATACAGGATAGCGTAAAACAGTATGGAACAATCCCATTGAGCTGTGTTGCCTTTCTTCATGGTTTCTAACATCTGGGCGTTTCTTTTTCTGTTTTCATCCTTCTCGCCATCCCAGAAGTCGTATCCATTTTTACGTTCATCTTTCCATTCTCCGAATTTTGTCTTGTGTCGTTTGTTCCATTCTTGTTTGAAGATGATTCGCAGACCGTCAGTTATTATGTCAGTGACAACGTAACAAATCCTGAAGTAATTAAGTTCCTCTGGGGTGTACGTGAGAGCAGTGGCCATTATCAGTTACATCCTGTGAAAACCATAGTAATGTTAATACCCACTTCGGATATGTCATTGGTCACTATACCTTTGCTGATCCTCTTACGGTTTTGCCGTACTTATTTTTAACCACTCACTTACCTACCACGATTCATGTCAGTTGTATAGGAGAGAGGAGGGTAAGGGGAATGGAAAAAATCTCGTTCTAAAAGCAGTTGGCTAAATGGAGTCAGAGGCTATTAGAAGGGAGGAAAAGAGAGTGATAAAGATTCACTGTCACTCATAACATAAGTATAATACAGAAAAGAGTGTGAAGCATCAGAGACGCGGTTTATGTGTGTAAGAAATCATCTTCTTCCTTCAGTTATTTATTAATTTTTTCGTTTCTTTCAGTGCTCAATTGGTCCCAGGATAGGTATTTTTGCGAGACACAGTCGACCTGAAATACGGAACTCTACAGATCTCACCTGATTTGCCCACTTCGCACACAAGAGAGAAAAAATTAGGTTAAAATGTTGACATTGAATCATTCAGCCCAAGAACAAAATTACGCCGGGAACGGATCGTCACTTTTCACTTAGATCAAGCATGACACACCTAACAGTTAACTTCAATTCACGTGAAATCGTATCCGGTGGTTTCTCGGCGAAAGGAAATAAATGATAACTCTGAAGCTAGAGATCGAAAACAAAAATAAATTCAGAGAAAAAGTTTACCGAACTTGTGGGTTACACTCTTCTCTTAGTCGTCAATCCTTGTTTTATCGTTTATCATCAACGTTCGTTCACCCTCCCCACCATAGGGATCTAGAGAGGTTGAACTGCCATCTAATGTTTTCTCTTGCAAGATGATCTTGCAGCCTCTCGCTCTTGCGTATTTTCTTTATCCAGCTTGCACTGGCTTTAAATAACGATGCGTTATTTGAAATGATAAGACGCGGTCGTGTCCTTCTCGTGTTCGTGTCCTCCGCCGTCTATGGTCTGGTTACCTCCAAATGTACAACTCTCGAAGTGGCACGGATAAATATTAGAACGTGTCAATTTCCTCGCTCTTTCTATGCGATCTTGTAGTCGAGTGGACACGAGAAATTCACTCCAGTTGTCTCAAATGGTTACCCACCTTCCGAACTAAAACTCTGCATTTCTGCTGTAAATGCGGATCCGTAGGGCTTTGTGCTGAACACCTGTCAAATGTTGCAACGATTGATAAACTTCTTGACTTTGGACCTCAGCCTTGAAATCCACCAGTGATTTTGTAAGGTTGTCATTGTGTTTCCCACTCCCAGATGCAGTATCTGTTCATGCGTATGAGAAATTAGCTTCTAGCCAAATAGGCCTCCCTCAATGTATATTGGATTATAACCAGGTATTCTTTCCTTACACCTTATATGCTTGCGTGGTCCTCGAATAACTCCCAGCCAGGTGCTTACAAGTTTGGCGGCGTACTACTTTGGACCTTTCTGACCTAACGATTCCTTGCGCCCACAATCTCCTCCGTTGTAAAGGGGCCTGTTGTCTTCCCAGTTGCTCGTCTTTATGCTAGGGAATTGTTCTCGAACTTCAGTGCCCACGCCGTTACTTGCAGAGTATTCCCATACCTGTTTCCTTCTAGAATTGTTTCCCACTCATCGGGTTTATGATCCTTAGCGTAGGTACTTTCTATCTTGGTAGGTTTTTGTTCATCGTTGACGTCTTTAGTGCATTGAAGATCTAGCTGCACCGGCCGCTGCTTCTCATCTAGAGGCCACATTTTGGACCTGCCAAATTAGCCAAATTCTTCTCTGTTGGCAGTACTTCCAGCTGACTCCTATCTCGCTGGGGATTTTTGCCATCTTCTTCTCTTGGTTTCCTACGAAAACTTTCCAAGGTTTTCCCGGATTGGTGATCCAGTACAGGGCGTCCATACCGTCCATCCATACAGTTATGGAACCAATAAGCAATCGCTCCAGGGCGTCATGTAGATTTCGGACCATGTTTGCCGCCATCTGACCGCTCATTAGTTATAGTCTCGCAGTAGATGTGGCTCGTTTTAAGATTCTAGATTTTGAGGTGAGTAAACCTTGAACTACTCCTGCCGTGCTTTCGATTACGGTTATGGTTGCAACGTTACTGGCGTCAGCGAATAAATGAAGATGTACAGCTTGCACTCGACCAGCTCCTCTTGCTATGCTTTTTGGAACTCTCACAGGCTTCAATTGCGTAGACCATTTGATCCACTCCCTCTTTAGCTTCTCTGAAACTTCCGCGTTCCAACCCTTCATCTCGTCGCATGCATCTCGGTAGATCTGCTCTCCTTTCACAGTTGTCGGTGACATTATCCCCAGTGGGTCGTAAATACCTGCTAGGTGGCTGAGTAGTACTCTCTTTGTCGATGGCTGACACGGGGCTCTGGTAATTGCACCTCTAGTATGTCTCCTCTCTTGTCCCGGACCGTCCCAAGGATCTAACTTGGGTGTGTCGAGTCTTCGCTCTTTAGGCGCTCAATGTCTGCTTCCCCCTTGTGGACGGGAAACTTCCCACTCTCCAGAATGTCATGTGCTTCCCTCTTGAATTCTTTTAGCTCCTCTACTTCTTCCCCTGTTTTCATCAAATTGTCTACATACGTGATTTCTGTTAGGGCTTGAATGGTTTCTTGACATTCTTCATCTTGTTGATCGTAGTGATAGTTGAGGGTAGCCCCAAACAAGAATGGGCTTGACTTTCCTCCAAAGGGTACTCCGGTGAATCTCAAGTGTTTCTCTCTACCGTTTGTGTTCAACAAGAGTAGGAAGGAACCTCTATCTTTCGCTCTGACGCCAATCTGTCGGAATGCTTCTGAATATTTGCCATTAAGATGTGTGTGGACACGCGTGCTCTGATTAAAATGTCCCGCAGTAAGGGCTGCAGTGGTGGACCCGTGTACATACACCTGTTGATACTGTTTCCCAAAGGGTGTGGCTTGGCACTAGCATCGAAAACCATTTTCACTTTTGCTGTGCTCGCAGTCTCCCTAACCACTGGTTTATGTGGCATATAAAACGTGCGTTCTGCTGCGGGTATTTCGGACGTAGCCTCCACTACTCCTTCCTCTAGCTGGTCTTTTACTATTTTTTCGTACTCTTTCTTCAAATTGGGATCTTGGCTTAGCTTCCTTTCAACTCTACAAAAACGTCATCTGCACTGTTCTTCGTTTGTACTTGCCAAGGAACCTCCTTGGATCCATGGCACGCTCACTTCGTACCTGCCGTTCGCTTCCCTTGTGATGGTCTCGTTAAACTGCTGAGCACTTCTGACTGGTCATGCTCTGCTCTGTCTTCCACTCCCAATACGTCTAGACTGTATAGCTTCTCGTATTCGTTTGCCTCCTTGATATACATAAACTTGTTATCGGCGTAATCTTCTCCTCCATGTATTACCCAACCAAAAGTCGTACTATCCACGGTGAGATCCTCAGGGCGTCCCTTCAACGTTTGCTCAGTTCGTATCTTCCAGTAGAGTGATCCCCCAGTTTCACGTGTATTGGGTACTCTTTATTCCTCGTCATATAGAACAGCTTGTCTCAGGCGTGTTCGTACTTTGATTTTAACTTCCCAATAGTCGGCTTTTTCGCGGTTGTAAAAGTCGTATACTCACTTCTAGAGATTTCTATCGGCTCGCCTGTTGTGTCGTCCAGGGAATGAATTCTCACATTGATATGGGCACGGAGTGTCTTTGCACGCCGTTTATGGTAACGATTCGGCGCGTTTCATGGCGTGAGGGCTTCAGATTTAACTTTTTAACTGCTTCTTTGGATATAAAATTCCTACCAGATCCCGTGTCCAAATATGCCCACAATGTAACGCCTTGAACCTCTAGCGGAATGATGGCCCGTAAGGATCTATCTTCAGAGCCAGGGTGTATGTGGTGAACTTCATGTTGTCCCTCGGTCCGTTTACTGATGGTTTGTCCCATAGGCTTGTGTGGTGTCTCGACTTGCAGTTGAAACATGGGCGACTCCTGCAGTGGTTTGCCTCATGACCCTCTCGTCCACAGTTGTAACACAATTTAACATCGCAGGATTTCCCCAGTAATAATCTCCACAGTTAAGGCACGAAGGAGCTTTAGGCTCATGCACGTTCTCCCTCTTTCCTTTTGAATACAAATGCCTTTCTCCTGTCCGTGCCCCCCCCTGTCAGTGGGCGAGGCGTCATCCGTCTAAAGAAAAAATGTACCGAACCTGCGGGGTACACTCTACTCCCAATCATCCAATCCCTGTTTTATTGTTTATCATCAACGTTCACCACTTCACAAATTTCGAACGCTCTCTCCTCAAACCTATCACTCTAATTATCACGTCTCGCATTTCAATCTTTGTCAGAGATTACTCAACGCTAATTGATTTCCGATTGATTTTTTTGCGACAAGGTGACAGATGATTTAACAATAGGATCATATATATTTAAAATAAGAAAGACCAGAGCGTGAGACTTGAACTTTGTGAGAGAAAGGGAGATCAAGTTAATTTTATAAAATAAAACGTGAAGTTTCGGAACATAGCAGACCTTTTAGTCTCATTTGCATCACAGTGGCACTTCCGACGGGACTCGCGAAGCATGATGCTGACCAAAGAATTTTGCAGATGCTATTGTACACTTATGAAAAAAACACGCGGCATTGTGGAAAAGGGAAACCTAGAAACAGTTGAGCGAGATAGCGACAACCGACAAGCCTTGGTAAAAGTAGCAGACGCGCTTAAACTAAGGGTTGAGCGGACCATGTTCGGGGCCGAAAAAGCGCAGAAACGTTGGAAATTGGAGCAGTATCATTAAAGAATCGATCACCGAAGCTGACGAAGAAATTTCGCGACTGGAGAAATGGCTCGTGGAGAAGAAAGTAGAAATCGAACGTCGAAAGCAAAATGACGAAGAAGAGAAGAAAGCCCGTGCTCGTGAAGAGGAGCTTAAATTCGAAAGAGAACAAATAGAGATGAAGCTAAAATTCGAACGCCAACTGGAAAAGGACAAGGAACAACAACAACCAGTTGAGAAGGCTAATCAGAGTGAACAAAGGACAACAAAGCTACCAAAACTACAGAGCACAAAGTTTGATGGGACGTATGAAGCATGGCTGCCGTTCTTGAACAAATTTCAAGCTGAAATTGATAAAGCAAACCTAGCATCTATGACCAAGTTTGCATATCTAAAAAAGCTGGTTGATCCAAAGGTTCGAACGGAGATAGACGTACTGCCTTTCACAACAGAGCGCCACGAGGGGTCAAAGAATATCCTCTTCGGCGAACATGAGAAAACTAGTGAGATCGTGAATGCGTAAGTCCAGAACATCGCGAAGTTGCCTGTCATAACAGGAACACAACCTGAGCTTATCCTCGAAGCTCGTGTAAAATGTGCAATGTTTGGAGACACTTGGCAAATTGGAAGACGTGACAGGAAATGCAAGGAGTGTGTTTGACAAACTAAGGGGCGTAAAAGCAGATCTAGTAAGAGGAGAAATAGACTGAAAGGAGTGGAACTTTCCACAATTGATAAAAGCTTTGAAAAGTTGGAAGGAAATAAATCTTATTGCGAGTGCAGGGAAGCCAGGTGTTAAATTCTGCGATCGCGAAAAAAATTTCGTTGCAAACGAAATGACAACGCAACTGAACAGAGAGCTGTGAATTGTAAAAATTTTGTTACAATTGTAACAACTAGGTCTGAAACAACTGTGTTTTAATTTTGCAGGAAGTCGACACCGCGCTGCTGAGAGCAAATGTTGTTCTGGCTGCCAGATCTGTAGCCGAAGACATCATACGTCGATATGCGAGAGACCTACATCGCGAGACCAGCTGATGACTGCAACGAGCGTAGAGAGAAAATGATTGGTGTAACCCATGGTCACATTTGACGTGAATGGTGTTAAGTGTCGAGCATTGTTGGATACGGGAGCCAGAAGTTCCCACGCTTCACCAACGATTCTGGAATGTTTCCATTTGCGTCCGATCCGTCAACAATTCAAGCGTATTGAAACGATGTATGGTACTTCAAACAAAGCGATGGACATCTAGGCCTACAATTCGAATCATAGATGGCAAATTCACCTTAGAAGCCGAAGTAAACAAGGTTGACCACAAAGAGTTGTTGAAACCCAAAATGCACAGAAATAGTAGCGCAGTTTTCTCATTTGAAGGGCGTAACCTCGAATGATAACGACGAGAAGGCGATTTTCCTCGTTCATCTGATCCTTGGAACAAACGAGTATGCTAAGATAAAAACATGGAAGAGACCAAGAGTGGGCGCTCGGGAGAACCAATGGCAGAATATACGAAGTTCGGCTGGACAATCTTGTCACCCAGTACGGAGTTGGATCTCAGCAACATTTTCATAGCGCAGACCAACGCAATCGATTACAAACAATTGTGCAAGTTAGATGTTTTGGGGCTAAAGGATAATTCAGATATATCAAGTGGAAACCAGGAAACCGTTCACGAAGAGCAACTAACTAGAGTCCAGAAGGCGATACGAGAGGAGCCTGCCATGGAAAAGGAATCATCCTCCCTTACCGAACAATCACAGCGGAAGTTTAAAATGTTTCCAAATCTTGTGTGTAAGTTAGAGAAATAAGACAAGCTTGAGAGGTACAACGACATCATCTAGAATCAACTGAGTCAAGGGAACGTGGAACGCGCCGAGGATGTGGTCAGGGGTGGAATAGAGTTCTACATTCCTCATAAAACCGTCGTGCGTGAGAACGCACAATCTACAAAGATGCGTATTGTCAATGATACTTCTGCAAGGGCAAATGCAAGTGTCCCCTCACTTAATGAGTGTCGCGAGATCGGCCCTCCACTACAGAACCAGCTTTATAACTTGTTTATACGAAATAGGTTTTATCCCGTGACAATAGCTGGCGATTTAAAACAAGCACTTTTGCAAATTCACGTCCGAAGCCTTACGCTTTCATTGGTTAAAAGATCTGGCAAGCAAGCAAGTAGAAACCTTGCGATTCACTCGAGTACTCTTTGGTTTAGCACTGTCTCCACTCCTCTTAGACGCAGTTATCAAACAACATCTACAGCGATACAAATTGGTGAGCCTGGAACTAGTAGAGGAGATAGAGCGCATTAAGTACGAAGACGATCTAATCAGTGGTGGTAAGACAACAAACCAAGCGTCAGAATTCCAGATGACATCCACAATAATTTTTGTTGAGGCGACTTTCGAGCTGCACAAGTGGCATTCAAACAATCGGGAGTTAGAGATTGAAACTGTGACTTAAGATAAAGAAAGTCAGAGTTACGCCAAACAATAACTGGGTACCAGAAAGGGCGAATCAAAACTGCTGAGAATCCCCTGGGACAAAGAAAAGGACGAAATTCAGGTCAGCTTCCCTACCTTAACCGCTAGGCCGAAAAAAAAGGACATCCTAGGAAAAGTCGCAAAAATTTACAATCCTCTTAGACTAGCTTCGCCCGTGACCCTCTCCGGGGAAATCCTTTACAGAGATGCCTGTGGCACTAGGTTCGCGTGGGATAGCCTCCTACCGTGTGACTTACAAGCCAAATGGAGAAAATGGAAACAAGGTCTTCCAGAGCACGTAAACGCGCCAAGAAACGTAGTGAAGCATGAGGGGAAGATATTATCAATCGACTTACATACATTTGGAGACTCAAGCGGGAAAGGAGTTCCAGCCGCAACTTTTGCAGTAGCGGATCAACCATCAGCCACGAATCAAGGCCTTGTGACTGAAAAGTCGCGGCTTGCGAAGAAAGGACTCACGATTCCCCACTTAGAACTAGTGGCTGGACATATATCTACAAATCAAGTGCTAAACGTCAAAGAAGTCCTGGGGGGGTTTTCCCGTAGGAAGTGTTTATGGTTGGCTGGATAGCACATTAGCACTGCACTGGATCCGTGAAAACGGCGAATACATGCAGTTCGTCGGATATCGAGTCAGGAAGTTTCAGAAAAATCAAATCAACTGGAGGCATGTACCAACAGAAGAAAATAAAGCGGACGTGGGGATTCGGGGAGGAGGTGTTAGAATATCAAAGCCACAGGACTGGCCGCCAGACCTTGTAACGACATCCACTCAGGAAACAAAACCAGAAGTAAAACAAACGCACGAGTTGTTTGCTCTAGCAATAGAGAAAACAGAGAACTACGACGCCTTCAATGAGCTGCTCGAGAAGCACGAGCTGTGGCGTGTGTTGCCTGAATCGCGAGATTCCTCCACAACGTAAGAACCGCCAGAAATAGATAGTCGTTGGTCCCCTTACAATTGAAGAAATAGAGAAACAGACAACGTTCTAAATCAAGCGAGCTTAACGGCAAGCGAATTTGAACGAGAAATTTCAAGAACACGGCTTACAGTTGAATGAGCAAAGAAATCAATAGGGAATATTAAAGTGTAAAGGAAGAATTCAAGGCCATTACCCCATCTTTCTGCCAGACTCCTCGCCCTTCAATCGCAAGTTAGTTCGCTGATCTCACGTCGACACATTGCACAGAGGAGTGGCCCTTACCATGACCAAAGGACTTGAGCAATAATGGGTACGGCGCTTAAGGGCACTTGCATAACAAGTTCTCAGGGCGTGTTCAGGCCGCAAGCGTTATCAGGCCATGGCACTGGCAACACCACCCCCTGGACTCCTTCCCACTAACCGTGCAGAGGGGAGCACCCTATTAGAGGTTATTGGGGTTGATTTTGCAGGGCCCATTAAGTACTGTATCAGAGCCAAAACAGAAGGAAAGACCTATCTTGCATGGTACCCATGCAGTCTTACTCGAACATTATTTTTGGAAGTGCTACCAAACCTGGCGACCAGAGAATTCCTAAGAAGTTTGAAATGGCTCATCGTGCGTCGTGGGCGTCCGGAGAAGATATATTCCGACCATGGGAAAACCTTTGTCGGCACCGAGAAGTGGCTCAAACAAGTTAAGCTTTATGTTACGTCGAAGTAATAGTGCCCACCCCTAACTCAATGTTATTTCTTCAATCAAACCAGCTACCAAAACTGGCACCACACCATCTAAGAGAATTTGATCAGCGCAGAAGAGCTAATTACCTGCAAAAATGCAAGCATGCTTTGTGGTTCAGGTGGACCGCTGAATATTTACGAGGGTTGCGAGAACGAAACCGGATGAAAAGCAAGGGTCAAAATACACACATCATCAAAGACGAGGAACGAAATCGCAACAAATGGAAAATTGGAATAGAGGAAGGTCTGATTTCGGGACGGGAGGGAACAGTTCGAGCTGCCAAACTTCAAGCAGGGAAGGAACGCTCGGGCGGTACTATTCTCCGTTGGAGAAAAACAGGGGTTTGTGTCAGGATTATTCAAAGTTAATTGATTCCCGATTGATATTTTTGCGATGAGGTGACAGATGATTTAACAAAAGGATCATATAATATATTCAAAATGAGAGAGACCAGAGCGTGAGACTTGAACAGTGTGAGAAAGAGGGAGATCAAGTTGTTTTTTATACAACAGACGTGAAGTTTCGGAACATAGCAGACTTTTTAGAATCATTTCCGACATCTTAACCTAACCGTGACTGCCTAAGAGTCATGTCACGCAGCCTCCGTTTAAAAGGTTACTTGGAACTTACTTAGGATTCAGTGATTTAGGTAATACATACCGCTCTAGGAGTTTGAAAAACCTTGGGAATACTTGAACTGTCTGCAATCAAAGGTTGAACAATTTAGAATCACGTGCTTTTAAAGCTGCACCAGCAGCAAAGGTACCCGCAGGTTTTTTTTTATATTATAAGCAAAAAACTCAGGCGCTGTGATTGGTTCTTATCTATGCTCTATTGGAGGACAAATGCAGTATATAAAACAAATAGAATCCATGTTGCCTGGGTTCTTAACAATAATGGATCACAGATGACATCACAAATGTGGCAAGGACAGTAGACGCAGTCAGCTGCGCTTCGTGTGCCACCTTTTTGTTCGCGCCACATTTTGACTTCATCTGTGATTTCTTACTGAACAAACGCAGGGCGACGCGGAAGTTATTTCTTGAATTAACAAGTATTGAGCGTAGTTTGTTGTTATTTTCAGTCTTTCACTTCCTATCACAAAATGACACAGACATTTGAAACGCTTTGACCCAATTATATAATGAATATCAAAACTTCTTCTATAAGCTGTTGGACATTCTGGATTCCTGCCGGCGGAAGCAGCTATTCTGCGCCTTCTGCATCTAACACTGCCACAATTAGTGAGTTTCTCTTCCTTAAGGTATCTTTTGCAAGTATTCGAAAAAATTTTTTTACTTTCTGTTCACGGCTTATGTGACGGTAATCAGTCAAGGATTACATTTGCGTCTGGTCAAGCGTAATGAGGGAAAAATGAAAAGGAAACGGGGTTATTGATGAAAATTGCCGAGAAAAAGGATTTTCCCAAGCCCTCAGCCAAGAAATTTATTGGAAATGAAAAGCTTCCTTCTATGGAATGTTGACATTTGGAACAGAATGATTTGAGAGGAAACTTAACGAAAAGCATTTGTTTTGTTTGCTGTTTATCTCGTTCCTTCTTTATGTCCCAGAATAGAAATCTCACAAGCTTTAAAGTCTGCACCCTGCAGGTACTATGCATATTATTTGACTGAAAACTATTTATAATTCGCTTTGTTGCGGTTTTCGTCGATTATCTGCCGTAGAAAAATGACACGTTCGATGTGCTTTGACCTTTGACATTAGTCAAGATTATTTTTCAAACTTCTTTCGCCTTACGAAAGTGTAGAAAATTCGTGGCTCACTTGGCAGGGGACTAATCCAGAAGATCATAACTTACAAGTAAAAAACCTTCGAGAAATTTTAAATGGAAAAGACAATACTTCTAAGGCGTCGATCGAATTAATATGATGTCGAACCGACGGGCCATTTCTCTTGATTTGCTAAAGTAATTACTTTATTGGGTAGGTTACTGGGTTGCGTCAATCGAGAGAAGATAATTTAGTTTCTCTTGGGTACGTTTGGTTTCACTCTACTGTAAGATTTGATCGTCGAAGAAAAGTCAAAATGACAGGTAGACTTTAATGAATATAGCCCGCTTAGTAAAAGACTTTCCCCAAATTAAGCCAAGAGATCCATTTGAAATAATACGAGGCCTTCTATGAAATATTGACATTTGGACCAAATCCATTGAAGAAGACACTTAGCGAAGAGCGTAAGTGTTCAAGGTATTTACTTTTTTTTTGCTGTTTATTTCGTTCCTCCGTGATCTCACAGACACAGCATCTCATATGTTTTGAAGTCTTGTTTGCTTAGCTGTTGCAGTCTTTTCACAGCTGGTATATCTATAGGCAGCTCTCACACCATAAAGATTGGAGCTTTGAAAAAATTGAAGCGGGAATAATCCGCGTTTCCTTATTTCAAATTTACTGTCCCGCTAAAGACAGCACTTCTGATCAGTAGTTAAGCTGACACACTCAGAATATAAGATCATGAAATCATAAAGCGTATTAAAATAAAATCAATAACATTTTCATTGATTTAAAGTAACTTGTGCTGAGGACGATGGAAGAAATTACAGTGATCAGCATGATATTTCATCTTGTTACAGTCTCAACAAGCTCCTTCTCTTCCAGATAATTGTCTCTTTCTTAACATCGAATATCATATCAACATAAGAATTCTGGAAAGTTCGCTTCTTTATTTTTCGCTTGAGACGAGTTTTCTCTGCCTCTAATCACTTTTTATGAAAGTGAATTGAAGCATATAAACGGTTGTCAAAGTTATGAAAACTTTTAGTGAGGTATGCATACTTCATTTGCGGTAAAGAATATAAGCTACGTTCTGCAGTCAACAAAACACTCAACGAACTCGAAAGCGAAAGCTAATCTGGCGTTGTCGCAATGCATACTATTGACATCCCTAAATAGCTGCACCCTGCTGGTATTATATCAATTGTTTTATTGAATTCGCTTTGGTTTCATCATTGGTCAAGTTTTTGCCCCCAGCAAAATAACACAACAATGTGCCTTGACCCGTCAATCTTCATTAGTCTTCAAAGTTACTTCGCTCTTCAAAAGTCGATAAAAAAATCCTCCCATTAGACATCATTTCACATTGCCCACATAAATGAAAAGTAGATACTTGGTTGCCCAAAAGCAGTTAAATATTTAGTTTCAGTTTCAAAATTAGCAAGTCCTGGCCCGCTACAGAAACAACTAAATTACACTATAAAGCAATGTACTTACCAGCGAGGCTAATTTCTTTCGATCTTTTCACTGCCGCTTTGGATCGTGATAGCCGGGCTCGCACGAAGACGACTCCTAGTCGTTTGCATGCAATCCAAACGTCCCGATCTGTACATCGGAAGTGAAAACAAAGCGCATGAAACGATAATACTTTATCTAATATTGTACCGTTGTCCTTAAAACAATTGATAATTTTCTCACAAAAAAATTTGCAGCTGTAACCAAATCGTAGCGGGGGTAGTCTGCTTCTTACTTTATCCTTTTTTCATCATCATCATCTAACTAAACAAAGCAGTTCTTTCATTTATTTGACACACGTAGCACATCCGATGATGAAATGTAACGTCCCTTTAATATCATTTTCACCAATCTAAAGTGACGATAGTAGAAATCGCCGTGCAATTACACCTTTTCGCCAAATCTGTTTTATCAAGCTCCTTCTCCTTCAGCGTGTGTCGTATCAATATAAATATTCTAGAATGTACGCTTGATTATTTTCCGTTTGAAACGAGTCGTATCTGGTACACATAACTTTCATGTAATTGAATTAAAGTACACTTACAATTGTCAAAGTTTTGGAAACTTTTAGTGTGGTGAATTCGAAAAAAGATCTATAATCGACTGCAGAGTTTTTTTACTAAGTTTGTTTCTACGGTGTTCCTCTAAACAACGTACATTCGAAAAACGTCCCCAACATCAAAACATACGCAATGACTAAATCGACAGAGAAAGTTCGTCATCCTTTATCAATCTCGAGATCGAAGACTAGTACTGCATTTCTTGCTGTTGTCCAAAAACAGGTGGATGTTTCGTTGCAGTTTCATAGTTAACAAGTCCTGGCCCGCTACAGAAACAACTGAATTACACTATAACACAATGTACGTACCAGTATGGCTAATTTCAGTGCCTTGAGGAACAAATAGGGCTGGTAAATGCTATCGTTGGTCTTTCGATCTTTTCACTGCCGCTGTGGATCGTGCTGGCCTGACTCGCACGAAAAAGACTCTTAGCCGTTTTCTTGCGATCCAAACGTCCCGATCTGTACATCAGAGGGGAAAACAAAGCACATTAAACGATATTACTTTATCTGATATTGTGCTGTTGTCCTTAAAGCAAGGGATAATTTTCACACCAAAGATTGTACGGCTTTCACGAAATCGTAGCGGAGAAAAATCTGCTTTTCGCTTTTTGCCTTCTTCAGCATTATTATCTAACTAAACGAAGCAGTTCTTCCATTTATTTGACCCACTCAGAATATCAAATAATGAAGTCATGAAGTGTATCAAATAACGTCAGTTTTAACATTTTCACTAATCGAAAGTGACGATAGTAGAAATCGCAGTACATGCAATTACACCTTTTCGTTCAATCTGTTTTATTAAGCTCCGTCTCCTCCAGGTATGTCGTATCAATATAAATATTCTAGAATACATGCTCGTTGATTTTTCGTTTGAAACGAGTTGTACCTGGTACACATAACTTTCATGTAAGATAATAAAGTATACCTACCATTGTCAAAGTTTTATAAACCTTATAGTGAAGTATGCGTTATGTAGTCAACAGAACACCCGAGGAACTCAAAAGTGAAAGCTAATCTGGCATTGTCGCAATGCATATTATTCATATCCCTAAATAGCCGCACCCTGCCGGTATTATATCAATTGTTTTACCGAAAACTATTGAATTCGCTTTGGTTTAATAATTGGTCAAGTTTTTGCTCCCCGCAAAAGCACACAATAACGTGCCTTGACCTGTTAATCTTCATTGGTTTTCAAAGTTAATTTGTTCTTCAAAAGTCATTCATTCTAGAATGTATATTTGTTGATTTTCCGTTTGAAACGAGTTGTATCTGCTCCACATTACTTTCATGTAAGTGAATTGAGGTACACTTACCGTTGTTAAAGTTTTAGAAACCTTTCAGTGAGGTATGCATACTTCATTTGCGATAAAGAACATTGGCCGCTTTCTGTAGTCAACAAAACACTCGAAGAACTCGAAAGCGAAAGCTAATCTGGCGTTGTCGCAATGCATATTATTCACATCCCTAAATAGCTGCGCCCTGCTGGTATTATATCAATTGTTTTACTGACAACTATTGAATTCGCTTGGGCCTCATCATTGGTCAAGTTTTTGCCCCCAGCAAAATAACACAGCAATGTGCCTTGTGACTTGTTGATCTTCATTTAGTTTTTAAAGCTAATTTGCTCTTCAAAAGTTTGTAAAAAATTCCTCGCAATAGACATCATTTCACATTGCCCACATAAATGAAAAGTAGATACTTGGTTGTCCAAAAGCCGTTAGATGTTTCGTTTCAGTTTGAAAATTAACAAGTCCTGGCCCGCAACAGAAACATCTAAATTACACTATAACACAATGTACTTACCAGTAAGGCTAATTTCAGCGCCTTTAGACTGAATAAGGCTCGATAAGACGACGATGAATAACCACAGTTTTTTTCGTACAAGATTTGTCAGTCAGCAAACCAAGAATCGTAAAACTTCCGTCCAGTTAAGAGACCATAGTTCTGCAAATGAACGAAGGACAAATTCCTAAATTGTTGTATACAAAACGAAATTGACGTATAATTTGATAAATTATTATAACGAAGTTGAATTAAACTCGTTTAGAGAGCCGTTAGGGTTTGCAGTTTGAGTCTACGAGCAAGAATTTGTGGCAACAACCTTCATGGATCTTACACTGAGCTTTGATGTTGTTGCAATCAAACATTTGTTGGAATTTGCTTCTCAAATCTAGATTACAAGTGATTTATACTTACTTCTTTAACGATTTCTGTTTCTGTTTCTCTTTAAGGAACTGTTGAGGGAACACGTCGACGTTTTCAGTCAGCAAAATGACAAGGCACTGCTCAGAAGCAACCATGCACGAAAGTTCAAGCAATTTGCATATCGCAGCATCCCTGATGACATTGTGATGACTTTTACGTCAGCAGCAGACAGATTTGCGCCTGATCTCATTAAAAAAGAATCCAGGCCATTCAAACAGCAGATGACAAAATTGTAGATAGGGGTAGGGTTAGGAAGAGGAGGATCATGGAAGGAAGTTTAGTCGTTTCGTGCCTAAAATTCTAGACAACCAGGGATATTAAAGGAAGAGTCATTCTTATAGCCTGGGTGGGCTGTAGGAAATTTGTTTTCTTAGGGGAGAGGGTGGGATCGCATGGGGGAACGGAAGGTCGTCGAAAGTCGTCTCTGACAGAGTTAAAAAGAGGACTACAGAAGATTGACTGCACATTAGGGGGATTAAGAGAATACCACGGAGCTTCATGGAGGGAACAAGTAAATTTTATTGTTACAAAACCAAAATACTCCGCCCCACACGACTGGTGGGGGAGTCACCAATTTCAAACCGCAAGAGCTTTGGTAGAGTTAAAACGACAATTAGCATCGTACATGGCCCATTCTAAGTTAAACAAATTATTACACTAGGAAAACAGTTTTCATCAGAATAATAAGTATATTCGCATTTAAGTCAACTGAAAACGTCAAGTTCTGCCTTTACAGGTAAAGCTATTCAAACAAAAACCTACCATCGCTATACCTAATACAAATTACAAAAGCTTTTCAATACAAAGGAAATCAGTTTTTTGGTTGGTACTTTTCAGAGGATTGAAAAGGAAATTTTTTTATCCATGTCTGTTACTGCGAAAGTATGTAGAAAACTTTACATATTTGAAACCCATTCATTCAGATTTAATAAAAATATTATTTTATAAAAAGACGTGGAGAAATTAATTCACTCTTTAGTATAATGGTGATCTGCATGAAAAAGCATAAAGTTGAAAATTCACCCTGTTAAGTGTTTATTGGATGTTCTGGGGCCTTGAATCAAGGCTGGTAGCCTTCACAAAATCGAAAATTACTTTCTGTCATCAAATATTTTCTAATTAAATTTCAAGTAATTGCTGGATTTTTGCCACCATTTCCAGCCAATTTACAATGGTAATAGGACTGAGTGGAGTCTAATTCCATCTGTTGTTATCATACACATGATTAACAAACTTAGACAAAAAAGAAGTAAAAGACCAACTTGTCAATCTGATGATAATCAATATGATTAGAGAAAGAATTAGACGACAAGAAGTCCTGTTACCAATTAATATTAATAGCTACAATTTCCGAAAATAGCAAATACATTTAGGTCAAATATCTCTGGTAGAGACAATGTCTTAAGTAAAAAATATGTCTCCATTTTGGAAATTCTTAATTTTTTTTGGATAAGTGGTTGTTGCTATGGTTATTGTGATTGACTCCGTGATTGGTGGATTTGGCTGAGTGGACTTGTATGATTCGTTGCTTCAACTGCCAATTACAGGTGTCCGATTACAGCCAACTGTCCAATTACAGCTGTACAGAATGAGAAGTAAAAAATCAAAGCAGCTCATGCACCAATCACATTTGAAGAAAGTATAATGGTTGTGATTATTGCCTAAATAGCCTGTTCCAGACATTCAGTTGGTAAAACAAAGTGTGATAGTAAACAGAGCTATAATAGCAGAGAAGTGAAAAAGCGAGGGAGGCTTGGGTTGAGTCACTTAATGAATCCCACCTGACCCAACCTCTCTTCTTGTTTCACTTTTCCACTCCAGTCTTCACTCCCTTCTACTAACTGAACGCCTGGAGTGAGCCAATGCCTGAAACGACCTTACATCATTTTAAAAACTTTTTTTGTATTGTCTGTGTCAAATTAACATAATCTTATTTCATAAGGAAGGTTAGCAATAAATTTTGGCCACCCAAATTTACAGTACCGTCTATTTTCTCTGCACTCATTAATTAAGATTTTTTCATGTCATTCAATAGTTTGGCCAAAATGGCGTAGGTATCTCTTCCATTCTTTAACCGCGATTCAGCGTACTGGATAAGACTGGCTTGCAGGCTCAACACCCTTTGCCTATTGTAACGGATCACCTATATTTAAATTAAAAAAAAAACAATCAAGTAAGCACATTGTCTACTGTAGTTAGAGCCAAATGAGAATTTCTTTTCATGTGCCCCTAACAATTATCTATATTATCTGACATTTCTCCTCTATTTATTACGCTGGCGCAAAGGATTCATTGTAAACCATGGAAAATGGTCGAAAATCAAATTGTTGATGAGCGATTTTGTTACTTTGGCTTCTCAGAGGTTAATGGTACTTGCTCATCACTTTCGAGTTAGCCAGTCAGTGTGCACGAAAAACACTATTCACTTGTGTGGTATAAACTAATTTTTTGATATTCAGGTTTTAACATGAATATGGCACAAATATTCATGTTATTGTTTGACATGTGTCTTACATGTAAACCAACAACAGGGTGGTCTGCCTGTAAAACAAACCAAGAAATGCAACCAGGTAAGGGTGGCATGCAGAATTTTCCAGCAAAACAGTTAGCTGAAAGTCTAAGTAAAACAAAAAGCCTTTTTTTATATCATTTTATTCACCTCTTTCTTTGCAGCTTCTGAAATTGAATTTTATGCTTCCTCTGCATCGTCTTTAGCTTTTTGAAGCTGAAAATAAAAAAGCATGCATGAAACAATTTGGCATTCTTTAACTGTGGCATTCACTATAATCATTCAAAAGCTTGACTTGACCTTCAATTCTTTTGCTAGCAGATGAGCAGCCTTGTGTGAATCAGGTGAAAGCAAACACTCAATCATGTTTAACAAAACAAAAGGGAGATACCAAAAGAATGCACATCATGTGCAAAGCATGTGTTTGTCTGAATCTTACCATTTCTTGGTTTTTGGGTTTGGCTTTTTCCAGTGCTTTTGTGGCATTCTCAAACTCAACTAGTTTACACATACGACAGAAATTCATCTCCTGCAGGGTTAGAAATAGTCAAAACAAGTGCATTACAGTGCATTGTAGACAGTTAAAATGTTCATCTAGGGACAGCAAGAAGAAACAACTAATAGGGAAAATGTTACACCCTGACATCAGAATGTATATTCTCAATACTGTTCTTGGTACAAATTCTATTATACTGACAAGGAGAAGTTGTTCAACAATCAAGAGCTTCTTTGTTTTTTTCTATCATTTCCTTTATTCTCATGACCTTAATGTACTATGCAGCAGTGATATGGTGAGGAGAATTTAGATGCTGATCACTTCAACAAGAGAGGAAGACATAACTATCATGCTAAGGTCTTGATAGGCCTTGATTGCATCTTATTGCCAGTTCTCATGATGGTTACAGTGAGTAGAGCTAGCATGTAAGATGTGGTAAAACAGTGGTTATTCACATGGGAAAAAAATCAGCCAAACTATATGTCTGGTCCATCATTGTTTGTCACCACAGTTTAATAATGGAAAGATATGAAACAAATATTGAGTAATTATTACAAAATCATATCATTTAGCAATTTCAGACAAAGAACAACAAACCCTTTCAATTCCTTGGTACTATTATCATCACCAGCAGATGCTGTCATGATGTCAGAACTTAAATCATTCACTGCTAATGCAACACCTAAAATTCACAAAAAATTCAAAATTACCAAACTTACATATGTATAAATATGCCATCATGGTAAGATTGTCATAATCATGCATTATCATAAATTATCAAAAATAACTGTCATTTTGCAACATCCTAATACTGAAGAAATGTAAAATGGTTTCCATGTTTACATAGCCTGATGTAAACATGCAGGAAGTTGGGAGAACATGAGATAAGCGTAGGAAACCATGATGCAAAGCGGAGTGGTTTCCAGCTTATCGAGTGTTCTCCTAACCTCCCAAGTGTTTTACATCAGGCTATGTAAACACGGAAACCATTTTACATTTCTTTTATAAAATAACTAATGAAAGAGGAATGAAAACTGTGTTTACATACGCTCATGTAAAATAGTTTTATAGCCAATCAGAGCGCACATACTATTTGAATTATTTTATAAATTATAATACTATATGATTGAATAATACTTCAAGTATGTCTTTGCCACCCTCATGTTGTTCTTACATGAATGTTCTTTAGATATCAAAGTTTTGGCCATACTTTCTGTCAAAATTCACTAGGCTGGACCATTCACCAAAATCATGAGATTTGAGGGTGTAATTCACTATTTCAGCCTAAACAACCTTAATGCAGATTACACATTCCAGCAAATAAAACATTGCTACATACCTTGCTGACTGTTTACCATTTTGGTGAAGTTCTACAAAAAACACACAAGTAGAAAAACATTTATTTATTGAAGGAAATAATCTCAAAATTGTTAACTCTTACTTAGAAGCTAAAACCAAATCTCACTTTCCTCTAAAACTTTGTTCTCGTCATAGGTGCTGTTTAGCACAAAACCAATTTACAAAATCATAACTTAACTGTTTATGTTATTATTGACATTTAGACATTTCCAGCAGAGTCGGCATTTTGGAATTCCAGGTCTTTTTTTCCCTCATAAAAGACCCCTAAAGCAAACCAACACGATGCAGGTAAATGTAATCTATCCTACACCCACAAGTAGCTCAAGGTGCAGAATCCTAGCCCAGACTACCGTGGTGAGAGGGAAGCATTTACACCATCAACCCTTAAACTCCCATGCATGACCAAAACATTATTTCTCCTCACCTAATTAATACAACACTAAGCAGGCAAGTGATCCTCTGATTGTTAGTTGATCCAAAACCAAATTCTCCAAACTTACATTATATGAATTGTGTGGCAGAAAGTGAAGGGAATTACTGAATCATAATGCACCCCTAGAAAAATGTAACAACTACTGACCCCATATGTCTCCTTGGTAAGTGGTCTGTACTCTTCCACAAAATCTCTTTTCTTCTGAAATTCTTCAACAAGATCCTAACCAAAAGGAATAACTTCTGGTTATTTGTATTTCTAGGAAGGCCAAGTCATTCTTGTAAGGTTAAATTCAAAAGAAAGTTAGGTCATCTGTGAGCAGGGCCTCATTAACCCTTTAACTCCCAGAAGTGGTGAACATGTAACTTCTCCCTTTAATATCCATATGTTATTCAGCAAACAGGTAATGAGAATACTCAAACTCATCAGGTACAAGATATTACCCTGATTGAACACAAAATTCTTGTAACTAATTCACAAGGAAATTTGTAGCAGCTACAGGGGAGAATTAATAATCAGATCTTGGGAGTTTAAGGGTTAATTGCACTTTGGCAAGAGTGTTTCTTCACCCACAGAAGAGAATGAGGCCTAGTAGAGCAACACAAGCTGCTGAGAGGCCTGCAAAGGGTTAACAGTGATAAGGAGGGACCAAGTAATCAGCAGTTTAACCCCTGAGAGTGACTGACATCTAATTTCTCCTTACCATATCCCCACTGAACCAAACATTAAGGCCAGGAGAATAAAGGAGCTGATCACAGACTAAAGAAGCTCTAGATTGTTAGACAAATTTTCCATGTCAGCATCTTAGGAAATGTCTATAGAACAGTATGGAGAATATGCATACTGATGTTAGAGTGTGAAGGGTTAAAACACTGTCTCTCTGTATGCCATAATTCAAACTACAATTATTCATATTTCACAGCCCTGAATGAGACATACACTGTATGTATGATCCAAAACCAAATTCTCTGAACAAACATCATATGAATTGTATAGCAAACAGTAAAGAGAATGACTGAACCATAATGCACCCCTGGAGTAAGATTCTATTTGGAAAAATATAACAACTACTGACCCCATATGTCTCCTTGGTAAGTGGTGTGTACTCCTCCACAAAATCTCTTTTCTTCTGAAATTCTTCATCAAGATCCTAACCAAGAGGAACAACTTCTGGTTATTTGTATTTCTAGGAAGGCTAAGTTATTCGCATAATGGTTAAATTAAAAAAAAAAAAGAAAAAGGTCATCTGTGAGCAGGGCCTCATTAACCCTTTAACACCCAGAACTGATAAACATGTAACTTCTCCCTATAATATCCATACATTATTCAGCAAACAGGTAATCAGAATACTCAAACTCATCAGGTACAAGATATTATGCTGATTGAACACAAAATTCTCGTTGCTAATCTATAAGGACAAGTGTAGCAGTTAGAGGGAAGAATTGAAAATCAGATCTTGGGAGTTTAAGGGTTAATTGCACTTTGGCTAAAGTGCTTCATCATCTGCAGGAGAGAATGAGACCTGGAGCAACAAGAGCTGGTGAGAGGCCTGTAAAGGGTTTAACCCTTTAACTCTCACAAGTGATTAACATGAAACTTCTCCCTATAATATCCATACATTATTCAGCAAACAGGTAATGAGAATATTCAAACTTGTCAGGTAGAAGCTGCTAACTTGGTCTAGTATCAAGTTCTCGTAACTAATTTATAAGGAAATATGTAGCAGCTACAGGGGAGAATTTAAAATCAGATCTTGGGAGTTAAAGGGTTAACACTGATAAAGAAGGACCAAGTATTCAGTAGTTTAACCCCTGAGAGTGACTGACATCTATTTTCCCCTTGCCATATCCCCCCTGAATCAAACATTAAGGTCAGGAGAATAAAGGAGCTGATCACTGACTACAGAAGCTCTTGATTGTTAGAAATGTCAGCATCCTAGAAAATGTTTAGAGAACAGTGTGGAGAATATACATACTGATGTTAGGGTGTGAAGGGTTAAAACACTGTCTCTCTGTATGCCATAATTCAAACTACAATTATTCATATTTTACAGCCCTGAATGAGACATACACTGTATTGTAATTAAACAATAATCCAGTGATATCACAATTTTACTAAACAAAGACTTCTTAGATAAAAAAATCAAAACAAAACAAAAAAGCATAAAAAAATCCTGGAACATTTTGCACCTTGTGACTATGATGCCTGAGATCATCCACAGCTCATGAAATAGACTTGTCCTAAGACCCTTCTTACTTTGCTTCTCACTGCAAGCTATGTAATAAAAAAAGTGTTTATACCTTACACTGTGAGTGTATGAGCATGAGAGATGCCATTAAGCCACTGATCACTGAGTTGAAAAGAGATTAATTTCTCAGAGCAAGGAGTTTAATAATGATTATCAAACTTAGTTTTACCAAGTTGCAACAGACATTTTGTCACAAAAGAAATCCCCCAGGCATACACATACAATCAGCGATAAAATTGTCAACACACTACCATTGAAATGGCAATATTCTGGAATAGCATACCAATTATATTCCTTACTTTTAACTCTTCTTCTCATGTACAATGTTTCTTTAATTGTTTTACACCATTCTACAACATTGACTGGTGGAAGAGCTTATTGTTGCAGTGAATTGTAGTTCAATTTTCACTCCATTTCTACATAATTCTTTAGAGGTGGCTCAGTGGATGTTGTGTCAACTGATTTTATCTTTAAAACATTTATGACCCCTTAAGATGAAAATAGTCAGAATTATTCTTGATTTTATGAAAAATATACCTATGGAGTTTAAGTCAAGTGTTGTTTTGCCATAGTATGTCAGTTTACAAATTTTGTGGAAAAAATCACCCACACTCACAGGGATCATAGCCAAATATCTGTAAGAGTATCTTATTATTTGAAAAACTCACATTTTCCTCTTTCAAAACCTTCTGCAAATCTTCATCTTTTCAAAAGTCTGGGTGGCTGACAACAAGTTGAAAAAATCTGAAAAACATCAGAAATTGTAATTCTTGAGATGGGCTAATATACAATGTAAACATGAGAATCAACAGTGTCTACCTGAAAGTACATTAAATTTTAGAGAGAAAATAGTATCTTCAAGAAAAACTGAGTCTTTCCTAGAGAAGTTTCCATAAGATCTGTTTATTGTTTCTTGTTGGGTTGTTTTCTTGATCATTTTTGTTTTACTTCACCAGTTTACTGGGAGAAAAAAACTTAAATGGAAAATTAACCCTTTAAATCCTAACAGTGACTAACATCAAATTTCTCCTTAAAATATCACACCTATGGCGGCAGCGCTTACGCATTTCGTCCATAATGGCGTCCAAATAATATAAGAAACTGTATGGAAATTTGTAAAATTTCTAAAATATAACAATCAGGAGCTCATGGTCCCGTCTGCTCTCGATCGAGACATATTCAGTACTGATTCTGCTATTCATCAAACCTCACAGGGACTCGATAAATAAAAACCACTTACTTCCCGAGCCAGTTCTTTTGTCATTGATCATTGACCTAGGTCGCCATACAGTTCTTCAAAATCCGTCGTTCTCCATCCCAAACACTCGCCTATTACAGGAAAGTGCATCAATAAAGTCAACTGCTCTCGATCAAATTGACTGCTACAGAGTTCGAAGCGTCCAAATATCCTGTAAAATTGCCATTTCATCCCATCAAAAAAGTTCCCAACGCGCCAGAATATCCCTTATTTTCCATGTTGAGTAAGTGACGAGACGCCATGTTGAAAACTATGACTGAAATAGTTAAACACGAGCAACGCTGATCTTCGAATCGTCGGCCATATTTGTTTATGTTCTTGCAGGGAAATAAATTAGTTCTCGGTCCTTTTCGGAATAAAAATATGCCAGGCATTGAATGCAAATTCAGTAGTCTTAGCGCGAAAATTAAATTAAATCAAATCAAAATTCTGACATCATGTCATCGCTCTGCCTCAAAAAATCCCAAAGATTTACTTGCAGGTCTTCTTTTCTTTTTCTTTTCATCAAATAGAAGATCTGCAGTGCTCAAATTGTATAAGTCATGGTACGAAACACTCTTCTTTGCAGATCGAGCCGTGATCGCCGCCATATTGAATTCTCTTGATATTCTATTGTTCCGGAGTGTAATACGATATACCGCTGATAATTGTTAGCGGGCTCGAAATGTCCTTGATTTCTGGCGATAATTACATATGGAACATTTGCAGAAAGAATTGGAGGTGTGGAGGCCCCATAGTCTGCATCTGGAGTCTGAGTCGAGAGATTCCTATGTGGAGACCAGACAGGAACACTTCGACAAAGAGACTTAAGAAGTAATCAGCTCTCATCAAGAATTTCACTATAATTTGATCGCTTTAGACAAACAGGAGCAGTGAGATGCATGATGCAAATGAAAGAATAGCCAGATAATTTTTTATTTCACGTTTGCTAAGTACTTCCCTATAACTATGAAATTTTCTAAAATGCCCGAGTTTTCCAAAGTGGCCATAAAAGCAATTTCACTTCCGCTTTATTATTGGTTTATTTAAGAAAATAGGTGTTATACGATTGGCTGCCTACTCTAGATCAACAATCTTTCAAAGGCGCAGAATTTCTTCGCAGATGGCATTTGAAAAATTATGTGAGTTGAAAAAAACGTATTGAAAGCGCTAACTCTAACTTAAGGAGAACTAAAATCTTCCCATAGCTTTTAAACCCCTAGATGTTTACGGAGTACTTGGCTAAGTTTAGACCCTATCGTAAGTAATAAGAAAGATGCAATTAACTCAACGAAGGAAGCATATCATAACCAAGCACCAAAAAGTCATTCTTTCAAATGAATCAACGTACAAAACATTTCTCCTGAAAATGAGTTTCCTCGCATGACGATGAAGAATGATTGTAATATAAGTATCGAAAAGGCAATGCACTTGCCTTGCTATGCAGTCAGATGCTGTAAACAGCTCTGAAATTGCTGACTCAAACAGTTTGATGATAGGTCAAACCTTTTTGAACATCATCGTCCTTTTTTTGCTATTTATAGTGAGCTGTCCTGTTGGATACTTCCACAATACTTCAGAGTGCCAGGCATGCGCAGTGGATCATTACCAGGATAAAGAGGCGCAGACTTCTTGTGTTCCTTGTCCATCCGGGACTTCAACGTTTGGCGCGTTACCATCTAGATGGCAGGGAAACTGTGAACGTCTCTAAAAAAATTATACTAGATGTCTTATTTTGACTTGTGATGAATTTATTTGTACTGCTGTAAACAATATTCGTATTTGACCACTTGACAATTCTGATTTTCATCAGCAAATTCCAAAACGTCAAATGCCGATGGGCAAGGGACATCAGGTCACCTTCTCAATGTCATCATTGCCATGGCAATAGTTGTACCAGTCACTGTAATAGTTGCTGTCGCCATCTTTTGTGTATGGAAGCAAAGAATGTAAGTCAAAAGCATCGTTTTCTTTTCTTTTTTTTTATGGTTGTCATTATCGTCACCATAGAGAGTCACCTGAGAGTCTTGTAAACACTTTCTTATTTTCAAAACGGCAATAAAAAAAAGTGTAAAAAAAAAAAAAAAAAAGAATTTCTTACTGTTATTTTTACTGACGTCGTGGTTTTTCAAAAGTGGAATACAAACCGATAGAGTTGAATTGCAATGGAAGAAAAAGAGGTGAAAAGGCTTAGGAAGGGTGAACTGGCGGGAACAGAGCAAGGGTGATGGTGGGGTAACATGTTGACAGCGTTCAAGCCAAAATCGTCAGAGCTCGTCTCAATATCAGTAAAATAACAACAGGAAGCATTTAACTAATCGTACTGAATGCCAGGCTTATTCATCGCTGAAAAACATTTCCTTCTTCCCCTCCCCCCTCCCCTCCCATTCCCTTACCGATTCATTAAGTTTCTCTGATAGTTTTCCACTTGCCCTCGATATTCAATGGTGTAAAGCATCACATTGACAATAAAGAAGTAACGTATTTTCCTCAAGATTGCATCACAGTGACCCTACCGTGCCTCAAATTTGAACCTCTCCATCAGTTGTTCCTGCGCACTATTTAACAAACCACTGCAATTCCCAACTTTGATATATTCTCTTCCCGTATCCTTTGTAATATTAGCGTCTGAAGGTTACCTCCACTACACAACAACTCACGCACAAAGCATAAAACAAATATTCTTATTTTGGCCGAGTAAGGCATTAACAAAGTTAAGATTTTTTCTTGTTTCGGAATTCCAGGGCGCGTTCGCTTGAATGACATGGCATCACATAGCAAGGTTTGATACATGCGAGCTAGTTAAAGATTCGTGTCTCTCTTTCTCAGCTATTTTATCGTTTCTCCGTCAGAAGAACTCAGCGAACAACGTCTGAGACCAGGGGAAACAACAATCCAGCATATGAAGATCCAGTTAATACCTGTGTCTATGAGGAATTAAAGAATTGCAGTTTCCGAGTCCTCATTCCCATTATCAGTTACTGAACACGGAACCACATACTTACGCGGAGCTTCGAAACAGTCACTCTGAAGCCTAAGGAAATAGTTTGACGACTTCAGATAATCTGAGTTGAGATTCTTTTTTGCTATAGTCCTACCTTCACCGGTTTAAGCCGTGGATATGCAAAGCATAGGAAAAAGCAACGCGTTAACGCGGCCTAGGAAGTCTGGGGAGAGCATACATATATCTTATATAGGATGCGAACCCAATGTTAGTTTTGGCAAATCAATCAAGGAGAGCTCTTGTGGGGATGACGGCTAATTTTGTACCGATAATGTACTGCACAATAGCCCTTTTATCACAATGTGAACAACTGGACATTCCCTCTGAACACTTTGTTGGGAGAGTGGAAATCAAATGTCAAGGTTGTTTTGGACTTGACCCGCCGAAATAACCAATTATATTCTGCACGTTATATCCACGGGTTCATCAAAATGTTACTTGGATCTTGTTATACAGTATCTATTGATGGATTCTAGTGCGGAAGGTCTATAAGGATTAGATGAAAGGTTCAATACTTCTTAAAGGCATCGAGGGAAGCGTTATCACGGAGAAAATGGCCGCAATTCAACGATAAAACCGCCCACGTAGACAATTCAAATCCAATCCCTTGGACAGTGTAATACGTTACAATCAAAGATACACTTTGGGTGCAATGTAGAGTTACGAGTTCAGAATAAAATGTTTCATTCTTAGTTGGATTTGGATCTTTATAAGTTTCGTTATCTAACAAGAGTATATCATCAAAAAAGTATTTTAATTTCGTTTTCCAAAAGTGTTTCTAATACCACATTTGTTCCCTTTTTCACTCGTGTCCCGCAATATTATGGAGAAGTAAAACATGTTACAATTCTACCTTCAGACGAACAACAATCTTACTAACTTTTTTCATCAATAAATAACCCCATCCCCATGCAAGTAACTTCTTTACGACATGATAATGATCACCCACGCGCTATCCAGGCTTTAATTAGGCTTTCATGAGAAATTTTTGACTGGGGAGAAGGGGAGGGAGCCCTGTATGAGAAAAACTAGCGATAATTTCAACCCTCAAGTCCAATTAAAAAAAGCTTAAACTTTCGTTTAAAATTTTTTCTTCAAGATGAAAGAGGAGTTTGTAGGAATGTGGGTATTAGGAATTGTGAGCCAATACATTGTGAGACTTCACCGCGTCACTAAGAACACTACTGAAACGAGTAGTTGAAAAAAGGACTTGTACGGGCCTGAATTTTTTTCAGGTCCTATTTTCAACTACTCGTTTCAGTAGTGTTCTTAGCAGAGGTTAGCAGAGGTTACTTCCTCTCAACCTTGGATGTTAAACGGCTACTGATGAAGAAGTAACGGGATTTTCTTTTTAGTTTCCTGTGGCATGTTAGCAAATGAATTTATCCAAATAATTTTCCGTCTACGAAGTTCGGAACAAATGATGTTTATTTCTTTAAGACAACCGCTGATCAGACTCTAGTGATTGAGGCTCACGTGGGCCTTGATGACAAGTGGCGGGGAGGGGGGAGGGAAGAGAGGGGCGGGAACGGGAGGTGAGCAGCAGATTTCGATTTTTCAATTATAAGGTACTGAAGCGTTTAATAAAAAACTTTAATACGTTTCCTGTGAACAGCGAAATTTCATAGATTTTCTTCTAACATCTAATAATATCTATTTCTACTCTTTTTTCAGCTAGTAAAACATTGTTTTTGTTAAATTGCTCGTTTTGGTGTTCGTTTTATAAAGGGCATGACAGTTTTCGTAAAATCGACCTCCAATGTTACCTTAAATTTGAGCCTCGATATGGGTCGCTACAAGTGTTCGCTGGGGTGATCAGAAAATCTCTCACAACTCGATAAATTTTAAAGATCAGATGAAGTGGATTGTGGTTCTAGAATAAGGACATGAAAGTCTTTCAATATACAAGAAATCAGCGAAATCTATTTTCAAGCTAGATCGGCCGGACCACTTGTATGGATACTCTCTCTTATTTATGAATATGAATAAAAATCATCAATTTAAAAGAGCACGATTCTGAAAAAGCAGCCCTGATTAGCAACTTAAAAATTTCTCTACTTGGGTGCATATTCTGACTGTTGATTATCCGTAGAACTGCAATCTTTTGTAGCAACCTCAGAAATTAGAAAGTAATGAACTACTTCTTCAGAAATAAAAAAAAAAACATATCAATTGTGCGAGGTTCCAGATCGGAATATTAAAAGCACAAATTATGCAAGATATTATGAAAAAATTAAAATGGTCTAAGTTCTCACGTGCAAAGAAAACACAACGAGTAAACCTAAATTAAAGACCAACAACGTCTATTAATCAGCACAGTTACTAAACGATTAACACGAGTCTCTTTTCTTCTTTTACAAAACAGCACAAGGGTCAACTCTCTTTCTTTTCTGTTTTAGCCGAGATAAGTTCCTGCTGACCTTTAGTGTCCTTACATGTTCTTGACCATACTTGGAGATATAAATTACCAGTGCACGCTTATAGCAGTCTTTTGCTTCATCTGTGTCGCCCAGATCACTGTGTAAAGTACCCAGATTGTTGTAACACCTTGCAACATCAACATGCTCAGGTCCCAGCTTTTTCAGACAAATCTCCAGTGCACGCTTATAGCAGTCGTTTGCTTCATCTGTGTCGCCCAGATCACTGTGTAAAGTACCCAGACTGCTGTAACACCTTGCAACATCAACATGCTCAGGTCCCAGCTTTATCAGACGAATCTCCAGTGCACGCTTATAGCAGTCTTTTGCTTCATCTGTGTCGCCCAGAGCCTTGTGTAAATTACCCAGATTGTTGTAACACCTTGCAACATCAACATGCTCAGGTCCCAGCTGTTTCATCTGAATCTCCAGTGCACGCTTATAGCAGTCTTTTGCTTCATCTGTGTCGCCCAGAGCCTTGTGTAGAGTACCCAGATTGTTGTAAGACCTTGCAACATCAACATGCTCAGGTCCCAGCTGTTTCATCTGAATCTCCAGTGCACGCTTATAGCAGTCTTTTGCTTCATCTGTGTCGCCAAGATCACTGTGTAAAGTACCCAGATTGTTGTAGGAGGTTGCAACATGAACATGCTCAGGTCCCAGCTGTTTCATCTTTATCTCCAGTGCACGCTTATGGCAGTCTTTTGCTTCATCTGTGTCGCCCAGAGCCTTGTGTAAATTACCCAGATTGTTGTAACACCTTGCAACATCAACATGCTCAGGTCCCAGCTTTATCAGACGAATCTCCAGTGCACGCTTATAGCAGTCTTTTGCTTCATCTGTGTCGCCCAGATCACTGTGTAAAGTACCCAGACTGCTGTAACACCTTGCAACATCAACATGCTCAGGTCCCAGCTTTATCAGACAAATCTCCAGTGCACGCTTATAGCAGTCTTTTGCTTCATCTGTGTCGCCCAGAGCCTTGTGTAAATTACCCAGATTGTTGTAACACCTTGCAACATCAACATGCTCAGGTCCCACCTGTTTCATCTGAATCTCCAGTGCACGCTTATAGCAGTCTTTTGCTTCATCTGTGTCGCCCAGAGCCTTGTGTAAAGTACCCAGATTGTTGTAAGACCTTGCAACATCAACATGCTCAGGTCCCAGCTGTTTCATCTGAATCTCCAGTGCACGCTTATAGCAGTCTTTTGCTTCATCTGTGTCGCCAAGATCACTGTGTAAAGTACCCAGATTGTTGTAGGAGGTTGCAACATCAACATGCTCAGGTCCCAGCTGTTTCATCTTTATCTCCAGTGCACGCTTATGGCAGTCTTTTGCTTCATCTGTGTCGCCCAGAGCCTTGTGTAAATTACCCAGATTGTTGTAACACCTTGCAACATCAACATGCTCAGGTCCCAGCTGTTTCATCTGAATCTCCAGTGCACGCTTATAGCAGTCTTTTGCTTCATCTGTGTCGCCCAGATCACTGTGTAAAGTACCCAGATTGTTGTAAGACCTTGCAACATCAACATGCTCAGGTCCCAGCTTTATCAGACGAATCTCCAGTGCACGCTTATAGCAGTCTTTTGCTTCATCTGTGTCGCCCAGAGCCTTGTGTAAATTACCCAGATTGTTGTAACACCTTGCAACATCAACATGCTCAGGTCCCAGCTGTTTCATCTGAATCTCCAGTGCACGCTTATAGCAGTCTTTTGCTTCATCTGTGTCGCCCAGATCACTGTGTAAAGTACCCAGATTGTTGTAAGACCTTGCAACATCAACATGCTCAGGTCCCAGCTTTATCAGACGAATCTCCAGTGCACGCTTATAGCAGTCTTTTGCTTCATCTGTGTCGCCCAGATCACTGTGTAAAATACCCAGATTGTTGTAGGAGGTTGCAACATCAACATGCTCAGGTCCCAGCTGTTTCATCTGAATCTCCAGTGCACGCTTATAGCAGTCTTTTGCTTCATCTGTGTCGCCCAGAGCCTTGTGTAAAGTACCCAGATTGTTGGAAGACCTTGCAACATCAACATGCTCAGGTCCCAGCTGTTTCAGACGAATCTCCAGTGCACGCTTATAGCAGTCTTTTGCTTCATCTGTGTCGCCCAGATCACTGTGTAAAGTACCCAGATTGTTGTAACAATTTGCAACATCAACATGCTCAGGTCCCAGCTGTTTCATCTGAATTTTTAACAGCCATTTACCATAGACTAGCGCCGCTCTAAACTCACTATGGTTTAGGCACATGTCATTAAGGCTCCAAAGGCCATCCAGAAAATTACACAAGGCTCTTTCGGTCGCTTCTGGTATTCCTTTCCCGAGTGACATGTCTTCAATTTTTAAGCTCAACGTTGTAAGATGGGGAACTATTCTTGTTCCCACAACAATAGATTCTAGCTCTTCAAATTTTGAGAAAGACATTACCGCGCCATACACCACTTTGTAGCTTTGATCCTTTGCGAAACCTTTTGTCGCAGATTTAATAACATCAAGAACCACACCATGGACTCGAATATAAACACCAGTTGATTCTTCTTCAATTAGCAACAGTGAACATCGACTCATCCTTGTTCTTATCATATCTTCATCTTCAAAATCGTCATCAGTTGCTTTGATATACTCGGTAATAATGTCTTGCAGGATCGGCTGTGATGCACACATTGAGAGAAAAAGGAACGTGCGATGCCAAATTATGTCATCTGTCATCGCCTTTTCGACGGCGAGTGTTATTGCTTTGGTCATGGACTTTGAATAGCATGGATTTGTCTCAGCAAGAATGTTTTCAGTAGCACTTCGTTTCCCCATTTCCAATTTCTTCAAATAGTCGGTCCAGCCAAACTTCGGGGTTGCTTTATTCTGACGAACTTGTCTTACATACGTAGCTGCGCCTGCCAAGGCAAGTGGCTGGTAGTCGAGTACTTTCGCAGTTTCTTTTATAATCTCGACATCCGTGGTTCCAGTAAGGAGGTTCAGCAGAAAGCATGCATCATCAGGATGCATTCCAGCGCTGAGTGAGATATTTCGTATGGAAGAGCTTGACAACGGCATAGACGCAGTGTCTTGTGTTGTTATTAGCATCTGACCCCTTGCCCACAACTCGCTGTCTGCATCTGGCAAATAGTCGCTGGTACGAGATTCGCTGGTCACATTATCAACTACCAACAGCCATGAAGCGTAATGCTCAATTTTTGTACTTATTAAGGTCTTGAAATATGAAATCTTCTCGTCTGTGTTCAAATCCTTGGAGCCGTAAGTGTTTGTTATTTCATAGCCGGGACATTTGCAATGTTGAGCGAAAAGGACATACGATTTCAAAAGTGCTTCTGAGTTTTCAGCATTCAATGTCATGACAAATGAAGCTGCGGAAGGTATTTGTTCGACCTCGTCGTAAAATCGCTTGGCTGCTAAACGGGCCAGCTGAGATTTTCCACTTCCTGGATTTCCTGACAAATACAGTATGCTCAACCCATCATTTGCGTCTTTTAGTGTCTGGAGGTTTTGTAAAACTTCACCAACTTCAGATTCCCGAGGAGCGATGTCGTGGTTAGGTTTGGGAGGGAGAATACAAAATGGAGAGACATCGGAATGTAATTGCTCTTCCAAGGCAAGCCTCTGTTCTTCTTTTTGTTGAACTTCCTTGTCCTTTTCTAGAACTTCCTTTTCCTTCTTGTTAACTTCTTGTTTCAAGTCGTCCACCTTCCTTAAAACGTCGTCTAACTCCTCTGTTAAGAAGTTTGTCTGATTTTGAACTTCATTGATTTTCAATGTCGGGAGACCGAGTGCGTGGAATGCAGTTTTAACCTTTGTAATAACAATTTGGAAATCTCCGTTGGAGAGGTGGCCCCGTCGCATATGTGCAAATTCTTCATTTCGAAATTTCCTTAGGTCGTCCACATTTGATCTAATTGATGGATTGAGTGAATATATGCAGTCTGAATACAGGATAGCGTAAAACAGCATGGTACAATCCCACTCAGCCCTATCGCCATTCTTCATGGTTGTCAACAGCCCAGCGTTTCTTTTTCTGTTTCGAGTAGACTCGCCATTCCAGAAGACCATTCCATTTTTGGGTTGATCTTTCCATTCTCCCAGTGTTGTCTTGTATCGATTGTCCCATTCTTGTTTGAAGATGGTTCGCAGACCCTCAGTTAGTATGTCAGTGACAACGTAACAAATCCTGTAGTAATTCAGTTGCTCTGTGGTGTACTTCAACCGAGTGGCCATTATCAGTTACATCCTATTAAAACCATAGTTATATTAGTACAAGGCAAGATTCTACTCAAACCACAAAAGCTAACGGTAATAAAAGCATATGCACCAACAGACGGTACGATGGACGACGGAAAGGATGAATTTAACAATCAACTGCTAGACTCTGTTGCAAGCTGCAGTAGTCATGATATGATTTTGATGATGGGAGACCTGAACGCTTACGGGAGTAACAACACTAACAGAGAGGAGATACTGAGGAAATTTAGTGTCGGAGTCATGAATGATAATGGGAAAGGTTATGTGACCTCTGTGGTACGAATGGCGTAGTTGTAACTGGAACAGTTTCCCACATAAAGAGATCCATAAGCTGACCTGGAAGTCACCAGGTAGGAAGACTGTTAACCAGCTCGACCATGTCTTTGTGAATGGACGCATGAGAACATCGATTCCGGACACGAGAGTGATGAGAGGAGCAGACGTATATGGTGACTACTACCTGATGAGAACCAGAATGAGACTAAAGTTGGCAAAGGCGCATGGGAAGAAGAAAACAAGTATGAGATTTGACTTGTGTTAGTTACAAAGTGAAGAGATCAGGAGGAGATATAACATTAAAGTGAAGAACAGGTTTGCAACGATATGAGATATAGAAGATTCAAAGGAAGCACGACAAGATCTTGGTGACGTACAGAGATGCCACATAGAAAGTTATTGGAAGGTAAAAAAGGAGAGCAAGCCATGGATAGGAGACACGACGTGGGAAAAAATTCAGGAGGGGTAAGACGCAAAACTTAATATAGAGGGTGCGAGATTGGAACGACTTGAACAGCGATAGAGAGAGGAGTATAGTGCGAAAGAAAAGGAAGTGAAAGAGAGTGCTAGGGAGGATAAGAGGAATTGGTTGGAGGAAAGGGCTACAGCAGCAGACAAGGCCGCTGAGAATGGTAGAGACGAGGAGCTAAACAGCATAACCAAGACAATAGCCAGGAACAGAGGAGGCGAGAATTGCGTGTGAAAGACAAACGGGGGGTGCATAAGACAGAATCACAAGAAAGATTGCAGAGCTGGGTAGAGAACTTGGGTAAAATTTTAAACAGAGATGACCCCACAAATCCGGTGGAAGAGAAAGAAGAAACAGAAGAACTGGAGTAGATTGAGGAAATCGATATAGGAAGATGGCGAATACAAGAGGTTAAGGATGCGTTCAGGAAAACAAAGCCAGTGCCCAGACCTACTAAGGGCTGACATGGAATACACCGCAAGTGGGCAGACTGATGATATAACAGGCTTTAGAAAAGAGAAAGGTGGCCAGAAGTGTGTAAGAAGGGACTTGTTGTCAATATATTTAAGAAAGGTGATTTGCGTGATTGTAACAATTGGAGAGGAGTGACTTTGCTACCCACCATCAATAGAATATTCCACAGGATGCTGCTAGAACGGATCAAGAAAGGTTTAGACAAGAAGCTTAAAAAAGAGCAGGCCGGCTTTAGACCAAATGGAAATACAACTGAACAGATCTTTACATTAAAGAAACATCTTAGAGCAGGCAAACGACTGGAGGGCGAGTCTGCACACGCACTTTGTGGACTTTGAAAAGAAGCCCTTGATACGGTACACAGAGAAAGCTCGTGGATCACCACGGGGAGCTATGGAATTCCGCGCAAGATGGTGAGAGTGGTAGTAGGGATATACGGAGGGTTTGAATGCGCCGTAATCGACGGACGGGAGATATCAGACTGGTTCAAGATTTAGTCAAGAGTAAAGCAGGGATGCGTAATGTCAGGATTCTTATTCCTACTGACTATGGTTTGGATCATGAGGAAGACAACAGCAAGACACTGAGGATGGAGTTTGCAACGAACAGGGAGAGCATTGTGGTGGCGTATCTTGAAGCTATTGTAGACAAGAAAGGTGGAGGCAGTGAAGACATTAGGAACAGAATGCAGAAGGCACGAGGTGCATTCTAGAGGCTATGGAAGGTGTGGGTAGCCAGAAGAATAGGAAAGAGAGCCAAGATGTGCCAATTCAAGACTTTAGTCCGATCGGTCCTGCTACATGGTTATGAAACATGGAAAATCAAAAAGACCGATGAAAGAACACTGAAAAGTTTTCAGTACTAATGCCTAAGACGGATACTGAGGACCAGATGGCAGCAAAGAATGAAAAACAGGAGAGTAGTTGAAATGGTAGACATCAATAAAATTAGTTGCGAGGTGGGAAGAAGAAAGTGGAACTGTTTAGGACATTTACTCAGAGCTGTTAAGTCCGGGGTAAGTGAAAAAATAAAAACTGGGAAAGCAAAGCACGTTACCTCTTCTCCACCGGTCCTCAAGGAAATATTTCTAAGAAATTCTCGAATCGGCAGGAGTGGGTTGTGGGGAGAGGGGTAGGGAGGTTTACTTGCAAACATTACACTGCATTCCCTCCATGTATACAAAGCAGAATAATACTAAATCTGGCGATTCTCTAACTGCAGTCGTGTCTGGTGTGATATTTCAAGTAACTGGAGTAAGCTTTTGAACAGAGGTCAACCATATTCGCATGTCTTCTACTAGAATGTTCTGCTCAAATTTTGTTTTTAAACCACATTGAAACAATTCTTGGAGAAAACTAGGAAAAAGGTCTAAATTAAGAGTTTTTCACGGATGGAAACACTTTCGAACGAACAGTTCAGTTTAAAGTTCACAATCTTCAGCAATAAAACATAACTTACAATTTCATCATTCAAATGCACAGCTCGCAAAGAGCGTATAAGGTTACTAAATTAGGGAAAAATTTTTTTTGGACAAAGGTGAATTCGAAAAAACATCTCAATCGACTGTGGAGTTGTTTTCTGTCAGTTTGTTTCTATGGTGTTCTCGTAGACAACATACATTCGCAAAACTTCCCCAACATCAAAACATACGCAATGACTAAATCGACAAGAAAGTTCCTGATCCTTCATCAATCTTGAGATAGAAGACTAGTATATGTTTAGTTTTAGTTTCAAAATTAGCAAGTCATGGCCGGCTACAGAAACAACTAAATTACTCTATAACAAAATGTACTCACCAGCGACCCTAATTTCAGCGCCTTGAAGAACAACTAAGGCTGATAAATGCTATCGTTTGTCTTTCGATCTTTTCACTGCCGCTGTGGATCGTGATGGCCGGCCTCGCACGAACAAGGATTGCAATCAAAACACCCCGATCTGCACATTGAAGGCAAAGACAAAGAGCAATAAACGATTATACTTTATTCCATATTGTACCGTTGTCCATAAAAAATGGATAATTCTCACACCAAAAATTCTGCTGCTTTAACGAAATGATATTCGGGTTAATCTGCTTTTTGCTTTTTTCAGCATTATTGTCTATAAAAACAAAGCAGTTCTTTCGTTCATTTGACACACGCAGCACATCAGATGGTCAAATCATTAAGTGCATCAAATAACGTCACTTTTGACATTTTCACTAATCTGGGGTGACGATTGTAGAAATTGTTGCGCAATTTCACCTTTTTTTTGCTGAAACTGTTTTATGAAGCTCCTTCTCCTTCAGCGTGTGTCGTATCAATATCAGTTTTCTGGAATGTATGCTTGTTTATTTTAAAGGACGACGGTGAATTCGAAAAGATCTCCAATCGACTGCGGAGTTGTTTTTACGGCGTTCTCTTAGTCAACATACATTCGCAAAATCTCCCCAACATCAAGACATACGGAATGACTAAACCGACAAGAAAGTTCGTGATCCTTTATCAATCTCAAAATCGAAGACTAGTACTGTATTTCTCGCTAGAAAACTCCCCTATCAGCGAAAGTAGGGTGGAGGGGGAAGGGGGCATTTACATAAAAACCATTCTAGCATCCTAACTCAAGAAAAAAGGCGGATGAAGAAGCAATCTTCAAACACCAGTGCTTGATATGACTACTACAATAATCGAACATAAATTATGTTCAAGAATGTTTAGATCAAATTCCTTTTCAGAAGAGTAACAAGGATAAAACATTCGATTTTAAGAAGCATTTTTAACAGACTGAAGATATCTTTTTCAAAGAATCTATGCAATAAGTACAACAGTGGGTTTGTCAAAATTTGAACCACGCAAGACAACAAACAAAAATTGCCCATGCACAACCAGCCTTCAACTCGTAAACAGGAACACGAAAGTAAAACCAGTATCAAACAAATAATAATAATCCGATGATATCGCGTGGTTTTTGAAAGCGTAGACAACCGCAAACGTCACATTTGAGCGCTGATCCGTTAAGTGTTAGCAGAGCTGTTTAGTCCGGGATAGATAAGAAAAAAATCACCCCCGTCCTAAAAAAAATATTTTAAGAATCTCTCGAATCGCCAGGAGTGGGTTCTGGGGTGAAGAGAAGGGGGATTTATTTGCACACTATTCCACATTTCCTCTCTGAATTCAAAGCAGACAAAAGACAACATCAAGGAAATACTCAAGTTGGCGATTTTCTAACTGCAGTCGTGTCTGGTGTGATATTTCAAGTAATTGGAGTAAGCTCTTGACCAGAGGTCAACCATATTCGCATTTCTTCTACTAGAATGTTCTGCTCAAATTTTGTTTTTAAACCACATTGAAACAATTCTTGGAGCAAACTAGGGAAAAGGTCTAAATTAAGAGTTTTTCACGGATGGAAAAACTTTCGAACGAACAATTCAGTCTAAAGTTCAGAATCTTCAGCAATAAAACATACCTTATAATATCTTTATCAAAATACACAGCAAGCCAAGAGCGAATAAGGTTACAAAATTAGGGGAAAGTGTTTATAAACAACAACGGTGAATTCGAAAAAAAAAAAAAATTTTTTCTTAGAACTGCACGCAAACAATTCTTGAAGCAAACAAAGAAAAAGTTCTATATTGAGAGTCTTTCACCGGAGGAAAAACTTTCGAACGAACAATTCAGTCTAAAGTTCAGAATCTTCAGCAATAAAACATACCTTATAATATCTTTATCAAAATACACAGCAAGCCAAGAGCGAATAAGGTTACAAAATTAGGGGAAAGTGTTTATAAACAACAACGGTGAATTCGAAAAGATCTCCAATCGACTGTGGAGTTTTTTGTGCCATTTTGTCTCTACGGTGTTCTCTCAGACAAAATACATTCAAAAACCGCCCCAACATCAAAATATACGCAATGACTAAATCGACAAGAACGTTCGTGATCCTTTATCAATCTCGAGATCGAAGACCAGTACTGCATTTCTTGCTGTTGTCCAAAAGCAGTTAGAAGTTTAGTTGCAGTTTCAAAATTAGCAAGTCATGGCCCGCTACAGAAACTACAAATTTACACTATAACATAATACATATTTATTAACGGGGCTAGTTTCAGTGCCTTGAGGAATAACTAAGGCTAATAAATTCTATCGTTTGTCACGTACACATGTACTGTGTTGCATTTTTTTTTGCGATTGTCCAAAAGCAGTTAGATGTTTCGTTTCAGTTTCAAAATGAGGAAGTTGTGGCCCGCTAAAGAAACTATAAATTTACACTACAACTCAATGTACTTACCAGCGAGGCTAATTTCAGCGCCTTGAGGAACTACTAAGGCCGACAAATGCTCTCGTTTGTCTTTGAATCTTTTCACTGCCGCTGTGGATCGTGATGGTCAGGCTTGCACGAAGAAGGCTTGCAATCAAAACGTTCCAATCTGTACATTGAAGGTAAAAACAAAGTGCAATAAACGATTATACTTCATCTCATATTGTACCGTTGTCCAGAAAAAAAAATTGAAAATTCTCACACAAAAAGTTTTGCTGCTTTAACGAAATGGCAGCGGGGGTAATCTGCTTTTTGCTTTTTTCAGCATTATTGTCCAACAAAACAAAGCAGTTCTTTCGTTCATTTGACACACTCAGCATATCAGATGATGAAATCGTAAAATGTATCAAATAACGTCACTTTTTAACATTTTCACTAATGTAAAGTGACGATGGTAGAGATATTTCACATTTCTGCTAAACCTGTTTTATTAAGCTCCTTCTCCGCCAGCTTGTGTCGCATGTGTTTATTTTCCGTTTAAAACGAGTTTTAACTGCTACACGTAACTTTCATGCAAATGGATTGAAGTACGCGTACCGTCGTTTAAGTTTTAGAAACCTTTTGGTGAGGTATGCATACTTCATTTGCGATAAAGAACATAAAGAACAAGGCTGCTTTCTGTAGTCAACAAAACACTCAAGGAACTCAAAAGCAAAAGCTAATCTGGCTTTGTCGCAATGCACATTATTCACATCCCTAAATAGCTGCACCCTGCTGGTATTATATTAATTGTTTTCGCGTTGGTTTCATCATTGGTCCATTTTTGGCCCCCAGCAAATTAACACGACAATGTGCCTTGGCCTGTTGATCTTAAAAATTTTTCAAACTTCCACCCCTCTACAAAAGTCGGTGAAAAATTCCTCGTATTAGACACTATTTCACATTGCTCACATAAATGGTAAGTAGATAATAGAACGGCATCACGGAAATACTAAATTTTGGTGATTTGCTGACCTTACGAGTATCTGGCGTGACATTTTTTAAGCAAGGAAATGTGAATTCTTCAACAGAGGTCAAAGGCCCTTTTTTAGAGCAGTAACAAGGTTAAAACATTAGATTTAAAAAAAACTTTTTCACAGAGAGACTGTAAAAATCTTTTTCAAAGAATCTATGCAATAAGTATAACAATCGGTTTTGATTTCCGTGTAAGAGTCAAAATTTCAACCCACAAGAAAAGAAACAAAAATGGTTCATGTGCAACCAGCCTTCAACTCGTAAACAGGAACACGAAATTCACATATTTGTACTGCGGTGGAAAGATGAAATTAGGAGATCCTCGCAGCTAAGAACACTACTGAAACGAGTAGTTGTAAATAGGACCTGAAAAATTTTTTTTTTTTTTTTTTTTCAGGTCCTATTTACAACTACTCGTTTCAGTAGTGTTCTTAGCTGCGAGGATCTCCTAATTTCATCAGGAACACGAAAGTAAAACCATTGTGTTACGTATTATGACCCCAACAAATAGTAATCCGATGACATTGCGTGTTTTTTGGTGGCGTAGATAACCGCAAACGTCACATTTATGCGCTGATCCGTTAAGTGTAAGCTGAACTGTTTAGTTCGATGTAAGTAAAAACGTTACAAAGTGGGAAAGCAAAGCACACCAGCTCCCCCCGAGTCTTTGAGAAAATATTTAAAGAAATTCTCGAATCGGTAGGAGTGGGTTCTGGGGTAAAGGGAAGGGGGGTTTACTTGCACACCATTCTACATTCCCTCTCTGGATACAAAGCAGACAAAAGACAGCCCCAAGAAAATACTCAATTCAGCGATTTTCTAACTGCAGTCGTGTCTGGTGTGATATTTCAAGTAACTGGAGTAAGCTCTTGACCAGAGGTCAACCATATTCGCATTTCTTCTACTAGAATGTTCTGCTCAAATTTTGTTTTTAAACCACATTGAAACAATTCTTGGAGCAAACTAGGGAAAAGGTCTAAATTAAGAGTTTTTCACGGATGGAAACACTTTCGAACGAACAATTCAGTTTAAAGTTCACAATCTTCAGCAATAAAACATAACTCACAATTTCATCATTCAAATGCACAGCCAGCAAAGAGCGTATAAGGTTACTAAATTAGGGAAAACTTTTTTTATATGGACAACGGTGAATTCGAAAAATATCTCGATCGACTGTGGAGTTGTTTTTGTCAGTTTGTTTCTACGGTGTCCTCGTAGACAACATACATTCGCAAAACTTCCCAACATCAAAACATACGCAATGACTAAATCGACAAGAAAGTTCCTGATCCTTTATCAATCTTGAGATGGAAGACTAGTATATGTTTAGTTTTAGTTTCAAAATTAGCAAGTCATGGCCGGCTACAGAAACAACTAAATTACTCTATAACAAAATGGACTTACCAGCGACGCTAATTTCAGCGCCTTGAAGAACAACTAAGGCTGATAAATGCTATCGTTTGTCTTTCGATCTTTTCACTGCCGCTGTGGATCGTGATGGCCGGCCTCGCACAGAGAAGGATTGCAATCAAAACGCCCCGATCTGCACATTGAAGGTAAAAACAAAGCGCAATAAACGATTATACTTTATTCCATATTGTACCGTTGTCCATAAAAAATGGATAATTCTCACACCGAAAATTCTGCTGCTTTAACGAAATGGTATTGGGGTTAATCTGCTTTTTGCTTTTTCCAACATTATTTTCTAACAAAACAAAGCAGTTCTTTCGTTCATTTGACACACGCAGCACATCAGATGGTCAAATCATTAAGTGCATCAAATAACGTCACTTTTGACATTTTCACTAATCTTGGGTAACGATTGTAGAAATTGTTGTGCAATTTCACCTTTTTTTTGCTGAAACTGTTTTATTAAGCTCTTTCTCCTTCAGCGTGTGTCGTATCAATATCAGTTTTCCGGAATGTATGCTTGTTTATTTTAATGGACGACGGTGAATTCGAAAAGATCTCCAATCGACTGCGGAGTTGTTTCTATGGTGTTCTCTTAGACAACATACATTCGCAAAAGCTCCCCAACATCAAGACATACGCAATGACTAAACAGACAAGAAAGTTCGTGATCCTTCATTGAAATTAAAATCTAAAATCTAAAATCTAAATTGAGAGTCTTTCACTAGAGGTAAAACTTTTGAACGAACACAATTCAGTTTAAAGTTCACAATTTTCAACAATAAAACAAACCTTACACTTTCTTCATCAAAATGCTCAGCAAGCTAAGAGCGTGTAACTTTACAAAATTAGGGGAAAATGTTTGTGGACTGAACGGTGAATTCGAAATATTGGATCTCTAATCGACTGCGGAGTTGTTTTTGTCTGTTTGTTTCTCTCAGACAATCGACAGTCGCAAAACTTCCCCAACATCAAAACACACGCAATGACTAAATAGATAGAAAGATCACGATCGTTTTTCAATCTCGAAATCGAAGACTAGTACTGTATTTCTCGCTGTTGTCCAAAGGCAGGTGTATGTTTAGTTTTTCAAAGTTAGCAAGTCCTAGCCTGCTACAGAAACAACTAAATTACTCTATAACACAATGTACTTACCAGCGAGGCTAATTTTATTGCCCTGAGGAACAACTATGGCCAATAAATGGTATCCTTTGTCTCTCGATATTTTCACTGCCGCTGTAGATCGTGATAGCCGAGCTCGCACGAAAAAGACTCCGAGCCGTTTGCTTGCAATCAAAACGTCTCGATCTACGTACATCGGATGTGAAAACAAATCGCAATATAAACGATTATACTTTAGCTGATATTGTATTTAACGACGATGAATAACCACAGTTTCTTCATACGAGATAAGATTTACCATTCAGCAAATCAAGAATCGTATTAATTCCGTCTAATTAAGAGAAACCATAGTTCTGAAAATTGATGAAGGACAAATTCCTTATTTGTTGTATTGAAAACGAAATCGACTTAGCAGTTGATAAATGATTAAAATGAAGCAATGTTAAACTCGTTCATAGAGCCGTTAAGCTTTGCAGTTTGAGTCTACGAGCAAGAATATTTAACAACACCCTTAATGGTCTTACACCGAGCTTTGGTCTCGTTGTAAACAAACGCTGTTTGGAATTTTCTTCTCGAATCTTGATTACAAATGATCTATACTTACTTCGTTGAGGATCGCGGGAACAAGTCGACGTTTTCAGCCAACAAAATGACAAAAGTACTGCTCGGAAGCAACCACGCTCAAAAGTGAAACCAACTTGCAGAGCGCAGCATATCTGATGACATTTCACGTGTTGACTTTCACAACTAAACGTCAGCAGCAGACAGATTTGCGCCTGATCTCATTAGAAAAGAATCCAGGTCATTCAAACAGCTGATGACTAAATTGTAGGTAGGGGTAGGGTTAGGAGGAGGGGATCATTAAGGAAGTTTTGTCGTTTCGGGCTTAATTTCTGGGTTAGCGGCGATACTAAAGAAAGAGTCATTTTTATAGCCTGGGGGGCTGGAGGAAATGTTTTTTTTTAAGGGAGAGGTTGGGATCACATAGTTTTCAGGAGGAAAGGAGGGGGAATCAGTCGTCTCTAACAGAGTTAAGAGCTTTGGTAGAGCTAAAACGTCAACTAGCATTGTATATGGTCCATTCTATATTGAAAAAAATAATTACACTGGAAAAACATAGTTTTCGTCAGAATAAGAAGTATACTCACATTTAAGTCAACTGAAAACGTCAAGTTCTGCCTTTACAGGTAATTATGAAGCAATTCAAACAAAAACTTACCATCGCTATATCTAATATAAATTTCAAAAGCTTTTCAATACAAAGGAAATCAATTTTTTGGTTGGTACTTTTCAGAGGATTGGAGAGGAAATTTTTTTCCATAATGTCTGTTACCTTGAAAGTATGTAGAAAACTTTGCATATTTGAAACCCATTCATTCAGATTTAATAAAAGTATTATTTTATACGACATAAAAAAATTCACACACTCTTTAGTATAATGGTGATCTGTATGAAAACAACATAAAGTTGAAAATTCACCATGTTAAGTGTTTACTGAATGTTCTGGAGCCTTCATTCAAGGCTGGTAGCCTTCACAAAATTGGAAAATTTCTTTCTGTCATGAAATATTTGCTGATTAAATTTCAAGTAATTGCTGGATTTTTGCCGCCATTTCCAGCCAATCTACAATGGTAATAGGACTGAGTGGAGTCTTATTCGGTCTGTTGTTATCATACCCGTGATTAACAAAATTGGACGACTGCAAAGCAAGAGACCAATTTGTCAATCACGAGTATGATTACAGAAGGAAGTGGACGACAAAAAGTCCTGTTAGCATTTAATCTTAATTGTTATTATTTCTGAAAACAAGAAATACATTTAGGTCAAATATCTCTGGTATAGACAATGTCTACAGTAAAAAAATATGTCTCCATTTTGGAAATTCTTAATTTTTTTTTTGAGACAAGTGGTTGTTGCTATGGTTATTGTGATTAAATCTGTGATTGGTGGATTTGGCTGATTGAACTTAGTATGATTCGTTGCTTCAACTGTCCAATTACAGGTATCCGATTAAAGCCAACTGTCCAATTATGCTGTCCAATTAAAGCTGTACAGAATGAGAAGTGAAAAAATGAAGCAGCTAATGCACCAATCACATTTGAAGAAATTGCAATGGTTATGATTAGTGCCTGAATAGCCTGTTCCAGGCATTCAGTCGGCAAAACAAAGTGTGATAGTAAACAGCACTATAGTAGCAGAGAAGTGAAAAAGCGAGGGAGGCTTGGGTTGAGTCACTCAATGAATCCCACCTAACCCAAGCCTCTCTTGCTGTTTCACTTTTCCGCTCCAGTCTCTGCTCCGTTTTACTAACTGAACACCTGGAGTGAGCCAATGCCTGAAACGACCTTGCATCGTTTTAAAAATTATTTTTGTATTATCCGTGTCAAATCAACATAATCTAGTTTCATAAAGAAAATTAGAATTAAATTTTGGCCTCCCAAATTTACGGTGCCGTCTAATTTTCTCTGTGCTCATTGATTAAGCAGATTTTTTCATGTCATTCAATAGTTTGGCCAAAATGGCGTAGGTATCTCTTCCATTCTTTAACCGCGATTCAGCGTACTGGATAAGACTGGCTTGCAGGCTCAACACCCTTTGCCTATTGTAACGGATCATCTATATTTAAATAAAAAAAAAAAACAAAAATTAAAATCAATCGAGTAAGCAGATTGTCTACTGCAGTTAGAGCCAAATGACAATTTCTTTTATGTGCCCTTAACAAATATTTAAATCATCTGCCATTTCTCCTCTGTTTATTACACCGGCACAAAGGATTCATTGTAAACCAAGGAAAATGGTTGAAAATCAAATTGTTGATGAGCGATTTTGTCACTTTGGATTCTCAGAGGTTAATGGTACTTGCTCATCACTTTCAAGTTAGCCAATCAGTGTGTACAAAAAATACTATTCACTTGTGTGGTATAAACTAATTTTTTGATATTCAGGTTTTAACATGAAAATGGCACAAATATTCATATTATTGTTTGACATGTGTCTTACAAGTAAAGCAACAACAGGGTGGTCTGCCTGTAAAACAAACCAAAAAATGCAACCAGGTAAGGGTGGCATGCACAATTTTCTGGCAAAACAGTAAGCCAAAAGTCTAAGTAAAACAAAAGGCCTTTTTTTATATCATTTTATTCACCTCTTTCTTTGCAGCTTCTGAAATTGAATTGTATGCTTCCTCTGCATCGTCTTTGGCTTTTTGAAGCTGAAAATAAAAAAAATGTATAAAACAATTTAGGATTCTTCAATTCTGGTGTTCACCATAATTATTCAGAAGCTCAACTTGAACTTTGAGTCTCTTGCTAAGTGCAGCCTCATGTGAATCACGAGAAAAAAAAAACAACAACAACACTCAATCACATGTAGAAAAATCAGAGAGAGGTGCAAAGCACATGTTTGTCAGAACCTTACCATTTCTTGGTTCTTGGGTTTGGCTTTTTCCAGTGCTTTTGTTGCGTTCTCATACTCAACTAGTTTACATGTACGACGGAAAAGCATCTCCTGCAGGGTAACAGATGGACAAAACAAGTGCCGTAAACAGTTAAAATAATCATCTTGAGACAGCAAGAATAAATAACCAATTAAAGGGGTTTTCAAAGTTAGGGCACTGGAATTGTAATCCAGAAGTCCCACATTCCAGCTCATCTGTACTTGATGGTTCCAAATTCAATTAAACCATGAAGCATTGTAAATTTAAAAAAAAACTCCCCAAGTCAGTTCATGATTCCATTCCACCATTCCAGTCTTTGTAAGTTTTCCATCCCTTTTGCTTAGCAGTATGAAATGTAAATATTTACTCCAAAGGGCACTTTCTCTACAGATAACCTCTCTCTTGTGCTACATTCATGTAAATGCACTAATTCTTGCCAATGAATTGAAAAAATTGAATGCAATAGAGATAGAGGGGGTAGAACCCAGTGTTCCCACTCAAGACACAACCCACAAATCATTTGGGATATGAGAAATAGATTGGTCAACAGTCTGGCTGATGACTTTTTGTTGTTGTTTGGTTATTTTTGGCTTTTCTTTTCTGTCATCTTTAGATGTGCAGTGATCCTGAGCTTTTCTCAGGCTGTGATAATTCTCTCATCCCACCCCACCCCAAAAGAAAATAGTCACCTCCTTTCCCCTTCCCTAACCCTGCCCACAAAAAGAAAGTTGGTATCCTTTGAAGAGTTAAATAAGATCCAAGTTTTCCAATACACATTTCACATACCTTGGCAGCATCCATGCATCTGGAATAAAGTTCTAAAGTAAAACCTAATGTGTTGTCATCATTAGTGGACATAACATCCAGCGATTCCTAAGGAAAGGAGAAGACACACACACACAAGTAAGACAAAACAAATTAAACTCTTGGAATTTAAAATACTGCTAGCAACACTAGTTCCTGTCTAAAAATGCTATCATACCTTGACACCATTTAGTGCGCTTGAAAAAGTCACAAAACTCCTGTAAAAGTAAAAATAGCTTTTTGTTACAACCTGACATCAGAATGTATATTCTCAATACTGTTCTTGGTACATATTCTATTATACTGACAAGGAGAAGTTGTTCAACAATCAAGAGCTTCTTTGTTTTTTTCTATCATTTCCTTTATTCTCATGACCTTAATGTACTATGCAGCAGTGATATGGTGAGAAGAATTTAGATGCTGATCACTTCAACAAGAGAGGAAGACATAACTATCATGCTAAGGTCTTGATAGGTCTTGATTGCATCTTATTGCCAGTTCTCATGATGGTTACAGTGAGTAGAGCTAGCATGTAAGATGTGGTAAAACAGTGGTTATTCACATGGGAAAAAAATCAGCCAAACTGTATGTCTGGTCCATCATTGCTTGCATTGGAAGTTTGCCACCACAGGTTAATAATGGAAAGATATGAAATAAATATTAAGTCATTATTACAAAATCATATCATTTAGCAATTTCAGACAAAGAACAACAAACCCTTTCAATTCCTTGGTATTACTATCATCACTGGCAGATGCTGTCATGATGCCAAAACTAAAATCATTTACTGCTAATGCAACACCTGAAATTCACAAAGAAATTCAAAATTACCAAATTTACATATGTATTAATATGCCATCATGGTGAGATTGTCATAATCATACAGTATCATTTATTATCAAAATCAATCATATATTTTGTAACATCCTGATGCATTACAATACTGTATGATTGAATAATAATTCAGGTAGGTCTTTGCCACCCTCATGTTGTTTTCACATGAATGTTCTTTAGATATCAATGTTTTTAGCCATACTTTCTGTTAAAATTCACTAGACTGGACCATTCACCAAAATCATGAGATTTGAAGTTGTAATTCACTATTTCAGCCTACACAACCTTAATGCAGATTACACATTCCAGCAAATAAAACATTAATTGCTACATACGTTGCTGACTGTGTACCATTTCGGTGAAGTTCTACGAAAAATCATAAGTAGAAAAACATTTATTTATTGAAGGAAAAATTCTCAAAATTGTCAAATCTTACTTAGAAGCTAAAACCAAATCTGACTTTCCTCAAAAACCTTGTTCTCATCATAGGTGCTGTTTGGCGCAAGCAATTTACAGAATCATAACTTAATTGTTTATGTTATTATTGACAATTAGACATTCTGGCTTTTCAACCACAGTTTCCAGCAGAGTTGGCATTTTGGAATTCCAGGTCTTTTTTTCCCTCATAAAAGACCCCTAAAGCAAACCAACAAGATGCATGTAAATGTAATCTATCCTTCACCCACAAGTAGCTCAGGGTGCAGAATCCTAGCCCAGACTGACATGGTGAGAGAGAAGCATTTTCACAATCAACCCTTAAACACCCATGCATGACCAAAACATTATTTCTCCTCACCACATCAATACATCACCAAGCAGGCAAATAATGCTCTGATTATTAGTTGATCCAAAACCAAATTCTCCCAACTAACATCATATGAATTGTATGGCAGACAGTAAAGGGAATTACTGAATCATAATGCACCCCTAGAAAAATATTACTACTACTGACCCCATATGTCTCCTTGGTAAGTGGTGTGTACTCTTCCACAAAATCTCTTTTCTTCTGAAATTCTTCAACAAGATCCTAACCAAAAGGAATAACTTCTGGTTATTTTTATTTCTAGGAAGGCCAAGTCATTCTTGTAATGGTTAAATTCAAAAGAAAGTTAGATCATCTGTGAGCAGGGCCTCATTAACCCTTTAACTCCCAGAAGTGATGAACATGTAACTTCTCCCTTTAATATCCATATATTATTCAGCAAACAGGTAATGAGAATATTCAAACTCATCTGGTACAAGATATTACCCTGATTGAACACCAAATTCTTGTAACTAATTTACAAGGAAATGTGTAGCAGCTACAGGGGAGAATTAATAATCAGATCTTGGGAGTTTAAAGGTTAATTGCACTTTGTCAAGTGTTTCTTCACCCACAGAAGAGAATGAGGCCTAGTAGAGAAACACAAGCTGCTGAGAGGCCTGTGAAGGGTTAACAGTGATAAGGAGGGACCAAGTAATCAGCAGCTTAATCCCTGAGAGTGACTGACATCTAATTTATGAGCATGATAGATGCCATTAAGCCACTGATCACTGAGTTGAAAAGAGATTAATTTCTCAGAGCAAGGAGTTTAATAATGATTATCAAACTTAGTTTCAGTAAGTTGCAACAGATATTTTGTCACAAAAGAAATCCCCCAGGCATAATTATACATACAATCAGTGAGAAAATTGTCAACACACTACCATTGAAATGGCAATATTCTGGAATAGCATACCAATTATTTTCCTTACTTTTAACTCTTCTTCTCATGTACAATGTTTCTTTAATTGTTTTACACCATTCTACAACATTGACTGGTGGAAGAGCCCATTGTTGCAGTGAATTGTAGTTCAATTTTCACTCCATTTCTACATAATTCCTCACAAGTGGCTCAGTGGATGTTGTGTCAACTGATTTTATCTTTAAAACATTTATGACCCCTTAAGATGAAAATAGTCACAATTATTGTTGATTATATGAAAAATATACCCATGGAGTTTAAATCAAGTGTTGTTTTGCTATAGTATGTCAGTTTACAAATTTTATGGGAAAAATCACCCACACTCACAGGGATCATAGCAAAATATCTGTAAGAGTATCTTATTATTTGAAAAACTCACATTTTCCTCTTTCAAAACCTTCTGCAAATCTTTCTGGGTGGCTGACAACAAGTTGAAAAAATCTGAAAAACATCAAAAATTTTAATTCTTGAGATGGGTTAATATACAATGTAAACATGTGAATCAACAGTGTCTCCCAGAAAGTATATTAAATTTTAGAGAGAAATTAGTATCTTCAAGAAAAACCGAGTCTTTCCTAGGGAAGTTTCCATAAGATCTGTTAATTGTTTCTTGTTGGGTTGTTTTCTTGATCATTTATGTTTTACTTCACCAGTTTACTGGGAGAAAAAACTTAAATGGAAAATTAACCCTTTAAATCCCAACAGTGACTAACATCAAATTTCTCCTTACAATAATTATCATACCTCTGGCGGCAGCGCTTGCGCATTTCGTCCATAATGGCGTCCAAATAATATAAGAAACTGTATGGAAATTTGTAAAATTTCTAAAATATAACAATCAGGAGCTCATGGTCCCGTCTGCTCTCGATCGAGACATATTCAGTACTGATTCTGCTATTCATCAAACCTCACAGGGACTCGATAAATAAAAACCACTTACTTCCCGAGCCAGTTCTTTTGTAATTGATCATTGACCTAGGTCGCCATACAGTTCTTCAAAATCCGTCGTTCTCCATCCCAAACACTCGCCTATTCATACAGGAAAGTGCATCAATAAAGTCAACTGCTCTCGATCAAATTGACTGCTACAGAGTTCGAAGCGTCCAAATATCCTGTAAAATTGCCATTTCCTCCCATCAAAAAAGTTCCCAACGCGCCAGAATATCCCTTATTTTCCATGTTGAGTAAGTGACGAGACGCCATGTTGAAAACTATGACTGAAATAGTTAAACACGAGCAACGCTGATCTTCGAATCGTCGGCCATATTTGTTTATGTTCTTGCAGGGAAATAAATTAGTTCTCAGTCCATTTCGGAATAAAGATATGCCAGGCATTGAATGCAAATTCAGTAGTCTTAGCGCGAAAATTAAATTAAAGCAAATCAAAATTCTGACATCATGTCATCGCTCTGCCTCGAAAAATCCCAAAGATTTACTTGCAGGTCTTCTTTTCTTTTCCTTTTCATCAAATAGAAGATCTGCGGTGCTCAAATTGTATAAGTCATGGTACGAAACACTCTTCTTTGCAGATCGATCGATCGATATTGAATTCTCTTGATATTCTATTGTTCCGGAGTGTAATACGATATACCGCTGATAATTGTTAGCGGGCTCGAAATGTCACAGACACTATACTTTATTTCATGCAAATCATTTTGCCATCTCCACCCGCAAATAGCAAAAGCTAGACGAGGCGGGCGGAGAGGAAAGGTTACAGCAGTCATAACAGATAATATAATAATTGTAAAGTAACTAAATAAACTATCTGGATAAATAAGAACTACTGAAAAAAAAAAACAAAAAAAAAAAACAAGCTAAAGTTACAAAACATATAGTCTTACAGAATGATATTACAATCAAATTTACTACTAACAGAACTATCAATTATATACATTGAGTCGAGGATGCAGAATTTGCCATTTTTTGTAGGAGAATGGGCACTTCAACATAATCGTCCTCTGCTTCCATTATCGAGAGCAAAAAGTCATGAAAATTTTTCTTAAAAGCTCCTTGGAGAGTTGACGAAATTCGTTAGGAATTGCGTTCCAAAGTTTAGCTCCAAACCTGGAAAAAGAATCTTGATTTAGATTCAGTCTTGAAGTTTGAACATAATAATTTCCAGACGAAGAAGACCTGGTCTCATGCCTGTGCTTTGAATTAGCTTTAGTGAAGAAATCACAGATGTTAGACGGAGCATTCATGCAGGAAACGTCAAACATTATAGAAGATACTTTTTCAGCATATAACATTTGTAAGGGTAGAATTTTCGAGGAAATAAATAAAGGCACAGCATGGGCTCTAGGTTCAGAAAAGTACATCAAACGAAGGGCTCGTTTTTGAAGCACGAGGATTTTTTTTAAATGGGTTTTGGCAGCTTGACCCCAAGCCGCCAAACCATATGTCAGATGAGGCAAGATCAATGATTGATAAATATTTAAAAGGGTTGTACGTGGGACGAAGTGCCTAAGACGGGCAACAACACCAACAGTTCTGCTTATTTTTAATGCAACATTATTAATTTGAAATTTCCAGCTTAAGTTGCTGTCCAATAGGACGCCAAGATATTTAACATGGTCATGGTGTATCCAGGTATGCTTGGATTAAAATCCATTTCTTTACCACTGATTATTTTAGTTTCTGAGACTCCTATAATGCTAAATTCGAAATTTAACTCGTCCAATAGATGAACTTGAAAGTTTTCAAGATTTCGCTTAAGACTCCTGATATTATTATGTAAAAGAGAGAAGCTCGAATCACTGACACGACTGGGAAGTTCACTTTTAAATTTGTAGAAACTATATGGGGAGTAGTATCGACTATGGATACGATGATTATAGATACTATCACTCGGATTGGTGTCTTCAAGTGCGTTTAGCTTGAAAAGATTAAGGTCATAAATGCTAGAGAGTTTTTCTAGGTATTTTTTGGCCGGTAAATGGGAAGGTAAACAATTATTAAATTGACCATGAGCTAAGTTTACATTTAATCCAAAATATGGGAGCTCACGGAATAAGGATAGAGTATCGCGAGAGTTTAGATCGTTAGCACTCATGAATAAAACTAACTATTAAAAGTAGATGATAGTAAATACTTATCGAACTGATAATGTCAGGTGTCCGAGACAAGTCGCTGTAGACTACCAAAGTCCGTTATCTTTATCGGTCGGGAACCCTCACTCTTGCGTAACCAACCAATGTCCTTGATTTCTGGCGACAATTAAATATGGAACATTTGCAGAAAGAATTGGAGGTGTGGAGGCCCCATAGTCTGCATCTGGAGTCTGAGTCGAGAGATTCCTATGTGGAGACCAGACAGGAACACTTCGAAAAAGAGACTTAAGAAGTAATCAGCTCTCATCAAGAATTTCACTTTCCATTAGTTTTGATTTGAAAGTTCCACTGCCCGAGAACTCGACTGCAGCTGATCTTAATCAGACAACTGAAGAAATTTCCAGTAACCTATTATTAAAGTTTAACAGAACAGATGTGAATCTTAATATCAGTGGGATTTCCTTAGTTTTCGATGCTTCAAAACCACCTCAAGTCCGCTTCGTGCGCCTTTTATGTGATAGTGAAGAGGTTCTAAGAGGCTCCAAATGTGGTAAGCAGAGTTTTATCAAAAAAATCCTTAAGAATCTCAAAACACAAAGTGACTGGTTAACTTACTTTGCTTAAAAGATTCTTATTTTGTCCAAGATAGTTGGTTACGCTGGCACTTTTCCATAAGCAAGTATTCTAAAAAATAATTTGGTCGTTTTAGACAAACAGGAGCAGTGAGATGCATGATGCAAATGAAAGAATAGCCAGACAATTTTTTATTTCACGTTTGCTAAGTACTTCCCTATAACTATGAAATTTTCTAAAATGCCCGAGTTTTCCAAAGTGGCCATAAAAGCAATTTCACTTCCGCTTTATAATTGGTTTATTTAAAAAAAATAGGTGTTATACAATTAGCTGCCTACTCTAGATCAACAATCTTTCAAAGGCGCAGAATTTCTTCGCAGAAGGCACTTGAAGAATTATGTGAGTTGAAAAAACGTATTGAAAGCGCTAACTCTAACTTAAGGAGAACTAAAATCTTCCAATAGCTTTTAAGCCCCTAGATGGTTACGGAGTACTTGGCTAAGTTTAGACCCTATCGTAAGTAATAAGAGAGATTTAATTAACTCAACGAAGGAAGCATATCATAACCAAGCACCAAAAAGTCATTCTTTTAAATGAATCAACATTTCTCCTGAAAATGAGTTTCCTCGCATGAGGATGAAGAATGATTGTAATATAAGTATCGAAAAGGCAATGCACTTGCCTTGCTATGCAGTCAGATGCTATAAACAGCTCTGAAATGGCTGACTCAAACAGTTTGATGATAGGTCAAACCTTTTTAAACATCATCGTCCCTTTTTGCTATTTATAGTGAGCTGTCCTGTTGGATGCTTCCACAATACCTCACATTGCCAGGCATGCGCAGTGGATCATTACCAGAATAAAGAGGCGCAGACTTCTTGTGTTCCTTGTCCATCCGGGACATAAGCGTTTGGCGCGTTAGCATCTAGATGGCAGGGAAATTGTGAAGGTCTCTAAAAAAATTATACTAGATGTCTTATTTTGACTTATGATGAATTTATTTGTACTGCTGTAAACAATATTGGTATTTGACCGCTTGCCAATTCTTATTTTCATCATCAAATTCCAAAACGTCAAATGCCGATGGGCAAGGGACATCAGGTCACCTTCTCAATGTCATCATTGCCATGGCAATAGTTGTACCAGTCATTGTAATAGTTGCTGTCGCCATCTTTTGTGTGTGGAAGCAAAGAATGTAAGTCAAAAGCATCATTTTCATTTTTTTTTTATGGTTGTCATTATCGTGGTTTTTCAAAAGGGGAGTAGAAACCGATAGAGTTGAATTGCAATGGAAGAAAAAGAGGTGAAAAGGCTTAGGAAGGGTGAACTGGCGTGAGCAAAGCAAGGGTGATGGTGGGGTAACGTGTTGACAGCGTTCAAGCCAAAATTGTTGGAGCTCGTCCCAATATCAGTAAAATAACAACAGGAAGCATTTAACTAATCGTACTGGATGCCAGGTTTATTCATCGCTGAAAACCATTCCCTTCATCGCCCTCCCCCAGTCCCTTGCCGATTCATCAAGTTTCTCTGACTGGTAGTTTGCCAGTTTCCCTTAATATTTAATGGTGGAGAGCATCACATTGACGACAAAAGAAGTAACATATTGGCCTCAAGATTGCATCACTGTGACTTTACCGTGGCTTAAATTTGGACCTCTCGAACAGTTGTTCCCGCGTACTGTTTACTAAACCACCGCAATTCCCAACTTTGATATATCCTCTCCTTAGATCCTTTGTGATAT